>NW_026859850.1:0-90043 GCF_026571515.1 Ruditapes philippinarum
GGATACTCAAACTATCTTTTACATCTTTGGTATACCTTTAGTGAATAAGTATTTCGTATGGAAGTCAAAATACTACTTTGTTTACATTTTTGCTACCTTAGCGACACATCACTTAATATAATGTTCAGTGCTACCTTTTTCAGTTGTAATAAAAATACTATCATACGTTTTATCCATTATTAAAACATTATCCAACACATGTTTGACATTTCTAAAGAATTTAAACAATATGGATTTCTGAGGAACAATGTGCCTTTAATCATAACTTGTATCACTGTATCATTGTTGTTTGTTGTTGTTGTTTTTTTTTTGTTTTTTTTTTGTAAGAAGTTATTTTGTTCTTGCGAATTCTTCAATATATTTTCATAAATTAAGTAACATAGTGACTAAATGTAACAAATACCGCCATATGAAAACATCGATCAGCATTCAGTTAATAAACGTCACCATACCAATTAACAAGCAATTATATTTGTTCATTACAGTAAAATGAGGGCCAAGACACACCTGAAACTGCAGGGGTCAAAGAACTACTATCGCCACAGAAAAATAACACTGAGCCGTGTAATATCAAATCCCATCAAAAGTTCATTTGATATATTATAATAGCAACCAATTAAGCATTCGTCCTATAGACAAAAATGTGAAATATTTGATCTTGCATAATTGAAATAAGTATTTTTCTATTTCTTAACATATGAACTTTAACTTTCTTTTAATGTATATGTATGCTAATGGAATCTGTGCGTGAAACTTACTATTTTGTTTTCGTGTAACTTACTATCCAGAAATTGTTCGTTTTACTTACTATACATTTGCAAAGAACATTTGTAGGCTACAGACCTTCGAAAATATATTTTATATGAACTTCTACGATAACAGATGTCAATAAAATGATTGATTTGGTGTCTTAAGTGCAGAAAGTAAGTTTATTTTCATTTATTTTGGTACCAAATTATATCGCTTCGTGCGAATTACTATCGCTGAATGAGCAATTTTCACACAATTCAAGCAATGTTCTCAAAAACCACAAAACGTAGGATAATGCACTTTGTATTGTCATTTGAAGAAAATTAACGCGCATATGATACGTTAGGTTTTGTTTTGATTTAAGAAACGTTTGTCACCTTAATTTAACATAATAAGGTACTTACCGGGGCTCAGCAGTCGCCATTTTCTCGTGGGTATTACTATACAAAGTCACGTGATTCCCCCCCGTGATAGGCTTTATGACATTAATTCGAGCTGATTTTTTATTTGATTAATTAATCATGGTTAGTTAATTATACATTAGTAAAATATTTGCTATCTTAAAGAAATGAAAATAATGACACATATTAAACTAAGTCATATCTGCAACAATTATACATTAATGAAATGAAAAAAAAAGAAGAAAAAGCAAGCAAAGAAAACCCCACAAAAAACAACAACAACAAAAACAACAACACAAAACAACTCACTTTGGTGTTTAAATTACATTTATATTGTGTACAAAATGTCAGGACATTGATAACTGTTAAAAGAACTACAGCTGTCAATAAGAAGTAGATATATTTTATAACTGAGTGTCCGCTGTTGTACAACAGCAGCAATATGACCGCTGGGTTTTTGTAAGAATTACCCGACTGAATGACAGTATAATCGATATTAGTAATTATTTTTTGTATTTCTCTTTTAAAAAATAAATTATTATTTGTAATAAATGTTCATTCAAAAGCATAATATTAAACTATAACAAACCTTTTTTCGATTTGTCAAAATCTCAATCGTAATGAAAGTAACTGGTGCAGTAGATTGTCTGTATTTTTCTTTTAAAGATGATGAAAATAAATTATTATTTGTAATAAATGTTCATTCAAAATCATAATATTAAACTATAACAAACCTTTTTTCAAAATGTCAAAATCTCAATCGTAATGAAAGTAACTGGTGCAGCAGATTGTTTCACTGTATTTTTGTATGGTCTTTTTGTATGGAGATTTGAACATGGCACTAGACACACATAACACTAAAATGAAAATATGATAAAGTTACTCTCTAGTTAGAAGATCTATGTCCTTCAAGGAATTCCTGTGCAATCAAAACTTCAAATCACACCAATAGACGATAAACACCGCTCCGACATACTTCTTTATTCGTTTGTGTCCCTATTCAATAGTCAACTTGTTACACGCGACGAATAAAGCTTGAAATTCTTTGTCTTCATTAAAATCATTATCGCTTTCAAACTCATTTTGTGCTTGGTAGAATTATATGTTTCTTGGCGCCTAGAATTATTAATAGTACGTTCGCAACTTTGAGTAAAAAAACCTAATAATCGTCGTTTTAAACTACTGCGGTCACTTTCATTAGTTATGTTGCCTATGATATGTTAAGAAGCCTTGGTTTTATTTCAAACAGTCTTTGTGATAAAAAATGTACATAAACATAGCTTTAAAAATACACATAACCATACCCGGCCCTTTCCAAAAATTTAGAATTATGATACCCATTGTTACCTTTATTGCAACATTTCTTTTTAAAATGATAAAGAATTACGCAAAATAATATTCATGCATTATGTAATTCTCCTGTTGTACGAGGAATATATCCACTTACTAGTATGTATTTACAGACTAACATTTTTAAAATCCAATCGCATTTTAATAATATCCTAGTAGATCTATTTATCTTTGTCATTTGAAATATTTGTTCATTTTTTGGTATATAATTTAAAGTGATTTTTGTATTAATTAATATGACAAATTTATTCTTATAAGCATTCCCCATATTAATTTTCATAGAAATAGATATAAACCTCTTCAATACATACTGACTTACGCCGGCATCTCATTAGAAACGAGATGGAAGTCGAAATTCTAATTTTTCGTGCATCAGTAGAAGATACTCATATATGATTTCGATACGGTGATCCTTATATACTTCAAAAAGCTGGACATGAAGCTGTGTGAAGGTATCAATATGTATTTTGATTTTTTCATGTATATTTTCAATCTCCTTCTCAAGCTTGTCTGCTTCTTCTTTAATGGACTTCGCATCATCATAAGACTTTCCACGATTGGCTTTTGCAACGTGCGCGCTGTATAGATCAAGGGGAATCATCAGTGCATTCATGGCTAGGCCCAACTTACTTATAGAAGCAGCCTTTGTTGCTGTTTGTGTCAACTTTGTAACTTTAGCTGCGTTCGTGGTCAATCGAGTGGTACGTATGGCTTTGCCTGCATCTTTTGCAACTTGTGTCACCGTCTTTATAGTGCTTGATGCCTGTTTTATATTCTTCACTGTTTTGATTGTATTTGCTCCTTTTGTAGCAGTTGTAATCACGGACTGGCTTGCTTGCATCGACATCACGGCTGTTTGTTTAGCAGTTGCAAGAGACCGTGCAGCTTTCGAGATGTTGTTGACCGAAGTTGCGGTTGAAACTGCCTGTTTGACAGTTATCGTTTTACTTATAACTTCTTTTGTAATTTGAGTGCATCTTACAACCTCTTTTGCGCTTGTTAAGGCTGCTTTAAAGTTTACTAGTTGTGTTGTTACACCCAGTACAGGTATATTCAAGTAGCTTTTATTTTGAACTTCATAATCACTGCCCTGTATATCTCCAATAGTGATAGTTAAGTTAGTACATGATGTTTCCTGGACAGCTACCAGGATGCCGCCAATATTTTTTATCTCGAACTGCTCCTCCAAGAAAGTAAAGGTTTCATACAAATTATTTAATTCCGCAGTGGCCTTGTTATCTTCCTCTAACGTTCGTTCACACTCTGCTTTAACTTGCTTGGTAACCTCTTCATCATTTTGATTTGCTCCCCATTTATTTAAAAATGATCCAGCTCCTGCCCCTGCTGACAGTGCACACAACCCAAGTGACAATCCACCGGAGAGAGGAGCAAGCAGAACACCATAAATCCCAGCGAAACCTAAATAAAAAGGAATACTTTATTTATGGTATGAAAACCCACTCTAAATGAAATTGTTTATATGTAAGCTTATCTATCCGAAAAAAAGATCCGCGGTTATAGTAGGTATAAGTAATAAATATGTAAACATTATACAGATACTGGATTTGATATATAAATTATCCATCATGTTATAAATGTGTGTTAAGATAATCAGTATAATTAGTTTCACAGTTATATAGTACCGCTAATACCACGTGACAAATACACACTATTATGTACGAGGTTCTGCGTTACTTAGAAATGACGCTCTTAGCTTAGTAAACTGTAGGCCTAACGTTTTATATTGTATTCAAGACATTTATTTCTGTAAACAGTAGATCTAGATCTAATGATTATATTTTATATAAAAGGATGAAGATATTATTTTATGGGAGCAGATGCACAACTAATTCGTTGATGTCCAAGTGTTATTAAAAATACCAGAGTCATTATTATTAATTTTAAAACGAGCTACTCTGGAAATGAACGTCACACTAATAATAATTTCTTGCATCTCAGACAGGATTATCTACCGTTTACACCGGTGCTGGAAAACTCTGTCTTACACCCCCATGTAAGACAAGTCGCGTGCTTTAAATGACGTCATTGACGCGCGCCTTTTATGAATGAATCGCGTTCTTAGGATGACGTCATTTTCCCGTTATGAATGAATTTGTATGTTCATACGCTACTATAAGAAAAAAAGTGCGTAATGAGAATATCAATTTTCATAATTTCTGTTCCGAAAATAATTGACATGTAACATGCAAGAAAAAGAATCAAACACCGGCTGTTGGTACAGACGGGAATATCTAGCTCTCGGGTAACTGTTTAGCGGAAACTCGGCAGAGCCTCGTTACCGCTGTTACAGTTACCCTCGAGCTAGATATTCCGGTCTGTACCTGCAGCCGGTGTAAGATTCTTATAATCTGTCATATGTTGCGGTTCGGACCGGAATATCCGCCCCGAGGGGACCCGTCTATTGGGCGGTGACGAGGCTTGCCGAGATACCGCCCATGGGCGGGTTCCCGAGGGACAGATATTCCGATCCGAACCGCAAACATATGTCAGATATTTTTTCTTGCATATTCTGCCATATTATTTCATATTTAAAATGCTTTACCTCAATATGATATATGTTCATGGAAATTAAAGTCATTTCCTCCATAACTATTTTCTTACAATAGCGTATGAACTTACAACTTAAATAACAACGAGTGAGACTAAAAACAGGATTGGAGCACGACACTAAATACCGTGTTCCGGTATATACCGGGCAAGGCGCTTGAATCGTAAAATGCCAAAATCTTGCTTTTTCACGCAACGGAATGAACTTTAATAGGTCTAATTCATCTTTTCACACCGATTTAAGTATGATAACGAATGAAAAATGTAAAAATCAGCGAAAAAAACGATATTTGTCTATTTTGTGATCATGATTTCTGCAAGCGTCTAGAGGTACTGCTCCAATCCTGTATTGAGTTAAATCCAATAACAACGGCAAAATGACGTCATCCTAAGCACATATTTCCCTTCTAAAACGACGTCATTTTAACGCGGTTCATTCATAAATTGCGCTAAAATGACGTTGTTGTTTGGCACGCGACCCATCTGTCACCCCCATGCCAGATGACATTTCCGGCATGGGTAAAACTCACGGAAACGCCAGTCTGCTATGCAAGAAAACCTTTATTACGTCACATGTCTCAATATAGAACTTTAAACAGTGACTCTATTGCATATTCTATTTTAGAAGAAGCAAAAGTGTGTGTTATTATGCTATAAAATCACTGTTTGACGTTCTATATTTAGACATGTGACGTAATCATTATACACGTGACGTAACCACTAAAAATGTGACGCGCTGACATGAAGTACGGAAACATCAGGCGCAGTTTACTTAATAGGTTTACTTGGTTTAGCTTAATATCAGGAACAGCAGCATTTATTTGTTGATTTCGTGTTAGAATCGAAATAATATATCCAAATCGGTTATTTTATTGCATGATAACATCACTGTTTGTCCTTCGGATGCGCATCATTATATCACTCGGGCTACGCCCTCGTGATATAATTCCCCGCATCCGAACTCCAAACAGTGATGTTATTGAGCAATAAAATCACAGTTTGGAATATATTATTTCTTAAATAACACACACTTTTGGTTAGGGAAAAATGCGGGTCGTGTTAGAATAATATGTAAAGTAAATATAGGACAGGGCGCTATAGGAGGGATTTACAGACAAGGATTTTTCTAAAAATAGATTCACTGATAGCAACAGTGGCTGGTCGTACAAACTTTTTGCTGACATGTTACCAGTCATTTATCATGCAACTACTATGGTAACTGCCCGATAACACTTGCCTGATAATTATTTTTGATATCAGGTCAGTAACCTGATATCAAAAATAAGCCCCGCCCATTTTAACGGACTTTTTTCAATTGCTTATATTCTCATTTTTACCAGCATGTGAATTCTACAATGTAATCTCATACCCTTACAAGTCTTGAATCAAGGTGTGATATTTAGGCCTATTATTTCGATTTCAATTACGAATAAATTAGATAGCGAATAGTTTTAGCTCCAACTAAATGAAGTGACGTCATAATTTATATTGCAAATGACATCATCGATGTTCACGTCATACTATACATGTAATCATAACAAACAGGCTAGACGATTTTCATTGAGATCTTGTAAATGTTTACTTTATTTTGCCGGATTATTATTCAATAAGTGAACAAATTGTTTCGTTTAAAAAAATAAGACGCATGTTTGTGTAGCTTGTGTTTGATTGCCGATTTGACTTTTCTTTGATTGAAATTATCGTGAACTTTTGAATTTGACAATTCAAGACAAAATTGCAGTAAAGTTTAGTTTATGTGATTCTAAGTGGATTTTTGGATCGATGTTTAAATTAAAGGTAAGAATGTTATCGTATTAGGCCTACAATCTGTTGTATCTTTTATCCGAGTCGAAAAAAAAAATGGCCGCCAATAACAAATTCTAAGTTTCAGGGGCGGAGGAATTTTTTTCAAGAATTATTTCTTTGAACAAAAATCCCCCATTTTTAACGAAATTCGCTATTTAAAAGTAGATTATTCTTTTATTTTAAAAGTTGTTATGTGTTACATGATAAATAGAAAAACATGCTACTGTCTTTTGATATCAATTTTATCAGGCTCGGCTGATATGGGCAGAAAGGGCTCGGCAAGCCTCGCCCTTTCTAGCCCATATCAGCCTCGCCTGATAAAATTGATATCAAAAGACAGTAGCATGTTATTCTCTATATAGAATTTATATAACTTTCAGTAAGGAGTCAATAAAAAATCATAAGTTTAAATTAATTTTACAGTATTAATGTATGAAATTTTAATTCCAGATACAAAGTTAAAACATAAATGCTTTGGGTAGGGTATGCCCATTATTGATAGGTCATTATGTGTGACTTTAACTGTCAATAAAAGAACTCATATACATTTCGATCTGGTTATTTTTTAAGAATCTTTTGTTTTTTGCAACAAAAGTACTAAAACTCACAATACCTAATAATAATTACCTAATTATTCTTGTACTGATTTTTTTTACCGCAAAAATATGCTTTTGTAGATGAATGTCCCTCATAGGTCATTGATTATTGAATATAACTTTTAAACCTGTCTCACCTTTAATTGTTATTTGTATATTTAATATTTATTTATAAAATTATAAAGTCAGAGCATTCAATTTTAATTAGGTTGACTTCTATTAAAGAAAATTTTACATTTCTTGGATTTAAAATCACATTATTGACGAGAAATTAGTAATACTTTGATTAAAAAATTTTGATAGAAGATAATCATGCTTTAATTTAAATTTTTAAAAGATATTATGAATTCATAATACTTGGATCCAAAAGAAGAATTTAACTTGGATTTAAATCTAAATTTTGAGGAAATTGAATCACGTGTATATATTCAAAATATCTTAGTATTAAATTGTTTGATTAGAAAGTTTAATAATTCATTCTTTTATTTTCTTATTTAGAAAGTTGATAACCTAACTCTACTTTATTTTTTATTCAGAGGATTAATTATCTACTTAGATTTAATGTTTTATTGTTTACTTGGATTTCAATTAATTAAAGGTCTGATTCAGAAGTTAGTCCTTATAGACAGTTTCTGGATTTGAATTTTTGATACAGAAGATTTATTAATATTAGAATTGCAATTATTAAATCAAATGCTATTTTTATTATAACAGTTCATTTTTCTTTCTTTTTAACTGACTGTGGCGCCGTTATATGTCGCAACGCCGCTAAATGTCGCACTTGCCGCTAAATGTCGCACCATTGACGCTAAATGTCGCAACCGCCGCTAAATGTCGCAAAATCATTTGCCGTTAAAAATGTCGCAATGTTAACGTTAAATGTCGCACGAATTTCCCTTACCGTTAAATGTTCGCAACACTACCGTTAAATGTCGCAAGATGTAAATTTCATGTTAAATCATGTTTTAAAGTAAATATTATTTCTTTTTAACATTCTCATAGTTGGGTTTTTAATTGTAATTGGCCATTACACAAAAATTATCTTTGTCTTACTTGGTTTCTTTAACGAACATAAATTATCGAGGTTTTGAGCTACTATATAATTTGGTAATCTTTAGGCTAGAAAGGATAATTGATACTAAATTCTCAATAGATAAGTATTTTTCTTTTGTTTTAACATTTTCATTTGTAAACCCTGATTGACAACAGATTAAAGGTATTATGGTATTGTCACTCTCAGAATTTGGTTTAAGTATTTTCATTTATTTTCTCAGAAACTACCGAATTTACTTTAAACGTGGTTTAAAGTAAACGTTTTACTTTAAACGTGCCATCAAAAGGCAGATAATCCTAGTTATATTTTGCAAAGTTATTCCCCTTATTTCTCTAAGATGTTTTCGCTCTGATTAACATGTTTTCGCTCTGATTAATCTTTTGGTTACGGCTATTTTCAAACATATTCACTTTAAACTTAAAATACTTATTTCATATGAAAGTACTAATGCATTTCTAAAGGACAGATGACCCTGAAAGGTATTTTTTCTAAAATATCTCCCTTTTTATATTTTCTCACAAATATTCACTTTAAACGTGAAATATTGATTGAATATCAAGGCAATTTTTTTATTTTAACAGAAACGGCAAATACGTGAAAAACATAGTATGAAATGCACGGTCAATACGAAAATCGAAAAAAATATCATGACTTTTTGTAGTACTCCTTGATCATGCAGTATTCGATACGTAGTCGGGTGCTAGATATGAGCGAATTTTACGATTATATGCCCCGGAATTTTTGTAAACAGCCAGCCCGCATAGAGCGCGAGACTTATAACCTCGACCTTGTTGGTTCTATTCCCGGGCTGGCCAACTAAAATTACTGATCAGTCTTTCGGATGATACTTTAAATCGAGGTCCCGTGTATGGGTGCTAAAACAACTTGGCACGTTAAAGAAGGGGAAGCTTCTGGAATCGGGGCATCTTTCTATTTCTGTAATTGCACTATCCTCCAAAATCTAAAATGACTTGTACTCTTCTGGAGGATTCGCCCATATGGGCAACCGGTGGCGAGTATTTATAAACGCAAATTCACACACAGTAAGCAGATGTCAAAGTTAAAATAAGTACACAAGATTTAGTACATTTTACGATTTGTCAAACACTATTTACGCTTTGACATTGTTGCAAGTGATATTTTACTCGCCAAGTCGCTTTATACTATGAAAGATTCTCAGTAACTATCATATAATAAGAATACAAATAATTGCTGTTTGGCTGAAGACAGCTAGCCGTTTTGGCCAGAGAATTTAGGCTTTTTATAGCATTGCTTTGCTGTAATGAAAATCTTAATCTTCATTATAAATATTTCAATGAAATTAAATATGAAATTATATATTGACATTTTTCGAAAAACACAAGACATGAATTATACTCGTACATATGTAACGACGATATTGATAGATATCTGTAACCACTTTTACGTTCGTCCTAAAATGCGCATGTCGAGTACGCCATAGTGAAGTTCAAATGACCATAAATACAAACATACGCACAATAGTGTATCTATTTTAAGATAATTTTAAGAGCTTTATTTTTCAAAACAAAAAAAATGGAACAGATGTGTAAAGAAAACATTATTTTAATTTATTGCAACAATAATATGAATGACCACTGCCTTTCTGGCGTTAAAATGGAAATAAAAACACGCCTACGACTAGCAAATTTGATAAAAGCATAAACTGTTTGTGTGAACTTCGTCCTGCAAATTAAAATTTATTTTAGCATTTGTGACCATGTCACATTGATCCCTTCCTCAATATAAAGGAAGAATACCATGCAAGTTATCTACCTTCCAAATTTGAAATGCATTTGTCAATAAATAAAGGCTGTAAAAGTGTAGAAATATATTTTAGAACTGGTGACCTTGACCCAACTGAACCATAACTCCATCCAAAGGAGAAGACCTCAATTCCATGTTCCTACCAAATATAAAAGACATCTTTCAAAAGAATAATGTTAAAACACCTGCAAAAATGTTAAAATCTATTTTTGGCATTGGTGACTTTGGCCTTTACCCACAGGACCCCCAACTAAACCCAAAGGAAGAGGACCTCCCTGGGCATGTTTGTATTAAACATGAAATACATAATCTTAACAATAAAGGCTTAATGAGCAAAAATGTTATAAAAAATTCACACCAGTGACCTTGACACTAGAGACCCCTTACTCCATAAAAAATACACGACCATTAATGGTATCCACCTACCAGATATGGAAGATATCATTAAAATAAATTTTTAAGATAAATCCAACTTACCGGATTAGGTTAACCATACAAGGTCCTATTTTCAAAGTGAAAAAAAAAGGAATATACTTGGGAAAATGGATGGCAATATCATGAACTTTTTCTAAATAAGTAAGTATGGAAATTATGAAGCCATAAGTATAGACAGTACTTAAATAAAACTTGCCGGTTTAGGTTAACGATATTCATTTCTCAAACTGCTGAAAATGGCAATAACTTGATTAAAACTTATGCAATAATTATGTTACTTGCCATGATCAAGTTTATTGTATTGATTAATAAATGTGTAAATTATGAAGCCCTTTGTACTAGTAGATTTTAGAAAAAATCCAACTTGCCGTTTTATTATTTTGATCGTAGCCATTTTTTATAACATGACACCAACTTTAGGCTGCCAGGCTCCTAGACTGCCAGCTTTAGGCTATTAGACTACAAAGTTAAGTGCCCTAAAGGTAAAGGCGTTTTTTCTCATAATCATGCATGTGTATGTGCTTTTGCAATTTGCATGACCTTTCATAGTGATTTAACTGTATTTTAAATTGTTTCCATATTTATACTTTAAGCTACTAGGCTGCCGACTCTAAGCTGTTAGATTGCCAACTTCAGGTTGCAAAGCTGAAATCGATAGCCTGTTAGGATGTTAGGTGGCCTCCTCATGATACTAGGCTACCAACGTTAGGCTTACAGGGCGTTATGCTAACTCTTAAGGTCCAGTTCGTCAGCAATTTTGGCTTCCTCTTCCGACAGCGAGACAATTTGCCTCATCAGTCAACTAGGCCATCAAACTGCCACCTCAGGCAGCCTGTCTCTTCTGCCATTTTACATACACAATTGTACTAAACTATTTACAGAACAATGCTAATTTTGCAGTTTCATACAAATAGTAGACAATTGTATAATTATCAATATGTACTTGCATAAGATCAGCTAAAAACAATATACATTCATTTACAAGATGAGTATTATCGCCGCCTAAATTGTAGCGCAGTTCCATATATAATAAATTCACTCGCTTTCGAATTGAGTAGGCATATTTAATTAATATGATACAACAATAAAACTTGAGTTCAACATAAAATTACATCTTGCGACATTTAACGGTAGTGTTGCGACATTTAACGGTAAGGGAAATTCGTGCGACATTTAACGTTAACATTGCGACATTTAACGTCAAATGGTTTTGCGACATTTAGCGGCAATGTTGTGACATTTAGCGGCTAGTGCGACATTTAGCGGCAAGTGTGACATTTAGCGGCGTTGCGACATATAACGGCGCCACACTGACCCATATCTTAAAATAAATTAACCTTTAATAAAAACGTTTTCTAAACATAATTGATAAATGACAACAACAGTTATTTTTTCTTTCGGTAAACATTGCAAGAATGAGGCTACAAATGTATAAAAAGCTCACTTTTCCAAAAGTTCCTTTTTAATTCAAAATAAATTCTAACATCTATATTTTAGACATATCTTATGGTCAAAATGAGAATGCTTTGTGAT
This sequence comes from Ruditapes philippinarum, assembly GCF_026571515.1. Taxonomy (NCBI): domain Eukaryota; kingdom Metazoa; phylum Mollusca; class Bivalvia; order Venerida; family Veneridae; genus Ruditapes; species Ruditapes philippinarum. The sequence continues at coordinate 12,279 of NW_026859850.1, forward strand.
ATTTGTTAGATCAAAATCAAGTAGTAGTTTATTCTTTTATTCCATTAGGCAATACGCCCAAGATGGCATTACAAGCATGTTATAAAAGGCGAACAATGACAAGCAAAAATGTACCTAAAACTTCAATAATTGGAGAAGATCGAACATGAATATTACAAACATAAGAACATACACACACACGCGCGCACACGCATTCACGCTCGCTCGCACGCACGCACACACTCACTCACGTACACACACACACAAACATACATACACACATATACGTCTTACGGATGTAATGCGCAGATCATATTGTTATACATGTATTCATAAATCATATTTGATACATTAAACTGATCTCAGTCATTATGTTTAAAACGACCTCCATATCGAGCTATTGGTCTTGACGAGACGAAATTCAAGACCAATATTAAGGAGATATCGTAAGTATTTCATAAGTATTTCACTTTAATATTTTCATTAAAGAAATAATACTTAACATTTAATAAGAATGAAATCTTAAAATAGATTGAGAGTTGAAAAAAAATTGTATCTACGCATTACTTCCGTACAACACATTATTTCGATTTTCAAAAGCTTTAAATACATAAATTCCAAGTTTCCTAACAATTTTCACATTTTCTATTGTTAACAATTCAATAAATTTAATCATGTTTGGTTGCTGCCAATATCTTTTATGTATATATATTTTCCTTAAATCAGTGTACAATGAACATTCAAGAATAAAATGATATTCGTCTTCTAACATATTACATATACATGTAGTACATTTTCTTTCATCAATTGGTGTTCTTAATGGTCTAGTCCATCTACCTGCCTCTATTTGCAATCTGTGAGAAGACACTCTTAATCTTATAAATAAAAAACAAAACTTATTAACTGTAATGTGATCTAGATATTCTTGAAACTTGAAAACGGCAATATTTCTATAAAATATGCTCGTGGTGAACTTTGTATCCTATCATGCCAGTTTTGAACATAATTATCTTTCAATCTTTGTTTTACTAATTCCAGATTTTTTTTTAATTTCAGTAACCATAGGTTACCCATTTATTTTTCCCAATAATAAACATATTTTTACACACATACAAAAAACACACAATACATTCAAACTTAAATTATCTTTTTGAATAATTATATATAATACACGTTACAAGTACTAATTCGAGTAAAGATTTCAATTTTTAAAAATTCTATGGGAGTTTTTTGTTTTTGTTTTATAATGTAATATATTTTTAAATTACAATCTAAGCTGTCGATAATTAAACTCTTTATGTCCAACATATTTATAACTAGAAATGTTATAACATTATTCTTATTTTTCTGTTGACTGTGAGAAAAAAAGTATATTTCTACTTTGGATGTTTATATTATTTGATTGATTGTAACATAATACATTTTTAATGAAGAAATAAACTCATAATTATAGCATGCTATTTACATTCTTAATTAATGTTTTCCAAAAACACTTCTGATTTTCATATTGTTCTTATCGAAAAACAATTATATCTTCAAATCTCCATTAAAGAAACAACAACAACCGACAGTAATCCTGTATATATACATAACCCACTTATGTCTTTACAACAACAACAAAAACAGAAAATATAAATGATACTGTATTATCTCACCAGTCAATATTCCAACTAAAGAAATAACATCAAAACAATTCACTTGTAAATACATAACCCACATATACCTTTACCAGGAGAGAAAAAAAAATCATACACATTTACTGATAAAACATGTTTAAGGTATCACACTAGAAAAGGTAGTGAAAAAATAATAGCGCTAACAGAAACACTTTATTCATTTTGATGTTGTTTTTTTTAATGTTTTAGTTTTGTTTGAAACATTGAACTATAGAGAAGTAAAAAGAAGAGAAAAAAATATTATAAAAAAAGGATAGAGAAAAAAAAACTATATAAAAGGTTTTTGGTGCCAACTACTAGAGTTTTCGTTAAGCGGTAACCTTACATATAAATGAACTGGCAAGTAATTCTTTCTTGGAGGATTTTTTCAGGTTTTGGTGGAGGAAGAATGATTAAATTATAAACATTCAGATTTTGGTGGGGGAAGAGTTTAAAAATAATTATGAATAAATTATAAACATGTAGTAACACCCCTACAAACTTATTACAAATTTAATTTAAATCTAAAAGAAAAGACATCACAATCATAAGGGGTTCACTAAATTATTGATTTTTTCCCATGCTTTTTCAAATTCATTATGCTTGAATGACTGTTTGGACATATATTTATCAATTTTATAACTGGCACACAGTTGTTGTTTAAAAGTTCCTATATCAGGCCTTAATTGTTTTAATCTACAGTAATATATGTAATATTTGGCATGTAATATTATTTTATTCATAACTTCATCAAGATGAGCACTGAAAAGATGAATCAATGTTTCTTTTTCATTATGACAAAATGAACAATTATCATCATTAATTATATTCATTTTCTTAAGCAAATAGTTTGTTGCAAGAATTCTATGGTTTATTCTATACTGAAACCATATTAACTTTGGGTCCTCTGTATATTTGTACTAATTCTAGAAATATGTCTGCGTTTCCTACATTTTGCTGTAACAAATCTTCATAAAAACCTAAAACACATAATACATTCTTCAATCGTGAACACCAATTAACTTTAGTTGGATTATTTTCAAAATCGTTCTTAAGCAATTGATATATCTTAAAAATGTACCTATTCTCGTTACTTCTTAAAATTCTTATCCAGTATTTAATGATATTAAACAAGTGTCTACACTGAAAAGATATTCTTCCAAGTTCACCGTAAATAGTCATTTTGGGTTGTTTTCTATGGTGGCATATTTCTGCCAACAGATAACCTGATAACAAACTAGTTAATTAAGAGGTTAACTAGTTACGTAACTAGTTAACCTCTTAATTAACTAGTTAATTATCAGGTTAACTAGTTACGTAACTAGTTAATTTTTTCAATAAAGAAAAGATCATAACGGGAAATAAATGTATGTTAGTGCCTGCAACTGCCATCCTTTTATTATATTACCATCTTAAAATTAAGAGGTTAACTAGTTACGTAAATACCTAACTAGTTAACCTCTTAATTATCTAGTAAGTTAAGAGGTTAACTAGTTACGTAAATACCTAACTAGTTAACCTGTTAATTAACTAGTTAATTAATAGGTTAACTAGTTACGTAACTAGTTAACCCGTTATCACTTATTTATAAATAGATATTGCATTATATTTGGAATACCCGTACTGTCCGCTTATGAGCGGGGTATAACTAAAATACGAAAATAGGGTTATTTTCGCGAAAATAGCATTTTGGCATGAGCGGCAAGATATTCCCTTGTTTATTGTGCACACGTGTCTCACAGCATCGGGTCAATTTCCTGTGTATTTGTTTATTTGTCCAGAGCCTTTGAAAGTTAAGACTTTCATTGTCTGACTAATACATATCCTAGTTTATATAAACAATATACATACCTAAATGAACGTAATCGGGCCTTAAAGTAATCATTTGTACTGACCCATGAAAAGGCATGTTATAAAACATAAACTAATCAAAGGGTTTATTGATGTATGTTATTATAACCACCAACCCTGTGGCACCTGTCCATTAAGATATGGAAAGTATTGATTAATTACTTTACAACATTCCATGTACTCGTCGATACACAAATCATTGCCTTAACAGGAAGGTATACAAATACATCAAGAAATGAAATAATGTTGTAATGTTATATTTGTTTGTAACAGAATATTTTTCTTTTTAGTATGTCCAAAAACATTTATTTTAAAGGACTGAAAAAAACTTTTAAAAACCACAACGTAATTCCCTTTTAATGTCTGCAATGACTTAAGTGGGCCTTGCAATTTGGAGCAAAACAATGCTATTTAAAGATAATAAGTTGATAACGGGTTTTAAACTAGTTACGTTTAACTAGTTAACCTGATAATTAACTAGTTAAATTAATGGTTAACTAGTTACATAAATACTTAAACTAGTTCCTCTTAACTAACTAGTTAATTATCAGGTTAAATTATTCAAAAGGCCTTAACATCACTATAGTACAGTATAAAACTATCTTCAAGGTCATTTAAAAAACATAAAAAAGGAAAAGGTGATAAAAATTCTCCTTGTTTTTACCCAAGAGCAAAATGTGAAAATTTTAAAAATTAATTTTTTTAAAAACCCTTGATTTCCATCTTCATAAATTTACTGAAAAATTTCAAATTTTTCCTTAAGCTTTTACCACATTTTTTTTCTGACTAATAAACGAAAACTTTGCTAAAAAACCAAATTTAAAAAAATATTTTTTTCCATTAATGAAAGCGAAATTAACCCTTTTAAAAAAAAACTTATTTTAGTTTCTCATTTTCAGACCTTAAAAAAAGTTTTGGCCCTTATTTTTGCCCAAAATTTCAGCCTTTTTATTTATTAACTTGTAATTAAATTTTCCCCAAATTACTTTAAAAATGTTTCCCCCCGTAGTTCTCAAAAATCACTAATTTTCCCTTTTTTTTGTAAAAGGGAATTTCGTAAAATTCGGACCAGGGGCCGGGAAAATCCCTTTAATTTTAAAAATTTTATTAAAAAACAAAAAATATATGGTGGCGACACGTCTTGGGCCATCAATAAAAATTCATGTTAAGTAATAATCGGGTCCGGTGAGCGATCTTAATTGGTGCTTAAATTAATCTCGTCGAAGAAAGTTAATATTTTAGTTCTCAAACATACCTTAAAACGTCATTGTTTTTATATTTTTAATTAAAGTCTAAAATACCGTCTGGTAAAAAAATCTAATTTTCCGGATTATTTACCGCTTTAAAATTTCTCTCAAAAACTGGAACAGCGGAAATATTTGCATTTCTTAATACCCGGAAAGCTTCCCTTAAGCTGTTCCCAATAAAGTCGTGCATTTTAGCCTGGCAATTTTTGAATTTCATTTTTGGTTTCTTTTATATAATAATACCTACATTTTTCAAAAAAATTTATAACTACTTAAATTTTTTAAATATTTTTTTTCTATCAATGGATATTACGGGAAATTATTCAACAACTTAAAAATAAATTTCTTTTGTCGTGACTTCCCCTGTATAGGGAGGGAAATTAAACACTTTTAGTTGTAAATTCCTTTTTATATACAAAACCCATTTAAACCTTTTTAAAAAATTTAAACAAACATAAACATTTTGCTTTCAAAAAATTAAAAAACCGCTCAATATTACAATCAGTTCTAACACTTTTTTTTCAACTATGCTTTAATTCTTATTACATCTTCCTGTTTAAACGATTCCAAAATTTTTCAATTTAAAACCATGATTCCCAAATATATTTAGGGTTTTTAAAATCCAAAACTATCATTTTCACAATATCACTTTGGGGGGTAAATTTTTATCAAAAAAATAAAGAAAAATTAAAAATTTAAAAAATGGGTTTGGTAAAAAATTTTGGGTTTATTTACACATGCTCAAAAAGTTCAAAAGGCCCTTTCATAAATTTTTATACGTCGAACCCTTATTTAAAAAGGATACTGACCAAAATTAGTTATTCCCCAATCATCTTTCATTTCCTTTAAAGGTTTTTTACAAAAAAACAAAACAAGTGGGGAAAAAGTTTTTTTTTAACATGACCTTTATTTTTTACCTTCTGGTTAATCATATCCCCAAAAAAAGTTTTTTTTTTAAAAAAAAGGTTGCCGGGGGTGCCCTTTATCCCCCAAAATTTGTTGTTTTTTTTTTTTTGTAAAAAGGGAAAATTTTTTTTAAAACCCATTTTTAAATTATTCTCTATTGTATAAAATAATAAAGAAAAAATCAAAGTTAAAAAAAATAAGTGGAGAATTTTTATTATCAACGAAAAGGAAAAAGTGTGCACTTTATTTCCCCCGGTTTTTGGGGGACCAATTTAAAAAGCCCTGTATTAAATCATCACGGGAAGGGTTTAAAATAGATACTTTTAGATTCCCCAAAGTTCATAGATTTAAAAAAAAACCGAAAAATGACTAAAATTTTGTGTGGTTGGATCACCCCTTTTTAAAAGGAAAACGGGCTACTAAGTCAACAAACCCCCTATTGTTAAAAATAAACAAAACAAAAAAAAAATTAATTTAAATTTTCCTTTTAAAAAAAATTTAAACGGAACAATTTCGTTTTAATTTTTTACTTTTAAAACAAAAAATCAAATCCCAAATTTTTTATAAAAACTGGGAAATTTCCCAAGTAAATAAAATTTTTGATTTTCCGGGAATATTACTTCGTCTGATTCCCGATTCGATTTTATTCGCGTATGAAAGGAATGCCCAAAATTTTCACCCATTGCAAAAGGAACTAATCGGGTATTATCATTAATCAAAAAGAGTGAAAAAAAAAAAGGCCCAAAAATTTCGATTGGCAAGATTGGGTGGTTTTCCCCTTAATCAATTACCCAAAAGAAACAAAAAAACACCCAAACCCGGGAAAAATTTTCCATTGAAAGGGAAAAAAAATATTGGGAAAATTTTAAATGCGAGATATCATCATCAGAGACAAAACTTTTAAAAGATGTTGGGCATTTTAGGGCCACAAAGAAAAAATTTCATTTCAAATTTAAAAGATTTTCTACAATAAATTTAAAAGACAAAAATATTTCTTCCTACTTTTTCATGGGGAAAAAAAGCAAAATGCCAAATAAAAAAATTTTTTAAAAGTTTAATATTCTGACTTAAATTTTTCCTTTAAAAATTTATTTCCCTTTTTTTAAAAAACCCAAAATTTTTCTGTACCAAGCAAAAGCTTTAATAAAAATTTAAAATACCCCCCGATTTGTTTCAAGCCTTTTTAAGAAAGGTTTTATTTAAAAAAATCCATAGCCATTTCATCTATTTTCGAATAATTGTTTCCATGTTTCAGTTAATAATATAATATCGTGTTCATCAAATATCTGTTTAGATCTTTTAATTTCAATTTATTTGTTTCTTATTGAAACTTCTCCGTGTTGTCCTAGTTGTTTGAAATGTGCACAAGCACGTGGGTCATTGCAACTCTGTTTTACCTGTTGTGCTATTTTTAGTACTGGGTGAAATCCCATTACATTTCTACTGCACGGATAAGCCGACTGACCGTGAAATGTGTGTCACACCTTTGTTGATGGATTTTTCGCTAGATACATGTTTTTTTGGTAAAGTTTTCGATTTGGAATTATTTTCAGGAATAAGTTCACTTGGATTTTTACAAGTATCATTAACGGTATGTTGTATTTCTTTGTTTATACCACTTTGTATCATATTTGCTTCTGTTTTGTCATGCACGTGCGATGGCTCGGGATTTGACTTAAACACGCCTCCTCATTCGACACGTTACGTATGAAATTTGTTAATTCTGATCTCATGCTAGTTTGGTCAGCCTGAGCAGGTTGTGATGGCGATGTAATTGTAATATTTTGTGGGAACATAAGCGTCATTGTAGCATTTGTGATTGGGTATTGCTCGGCGGGCATGTGGGCGGGGAGCATTGGTCGACTGTGGGTTTATTGCCTGCTGTTGTAATTGTTCATTAGCTTGTTGTTAGTGACTATATTAGGTGTCAAACTTGGGACATCGTGTCAATATGCGTCGGCTTGCAATTGGATAGGAGGCTGTGATGTGAACATTTCTGCAGGTGAAATACCGTTATAACCGTTGTTTACTCTATAACTATGCATTGCATAGGTATTAATTGGTCCATGATCGGGGCTTTTGCATTTGGGAAACTGAATGCAAAGCTTCGGAGTACTTTGGTAACTGTGGTATGTGCCTATCCACTGACCCGTTAGTTTTCGAAATATTCTTCTTGATGTGGTGTTTGCTTGAAAGATGATTTGTACGCCAGGCACCGAGGTATTCTGGATTGGTTTAATAGTTCAATATTATTCCAGGCGATTTCCTGCTGAAATAACACTGGGTTTCCATTCTGGGTGCAGTTCATCATGATATATCACGACATTGATTCTTTGCGTTCGGAATGGTCCGCGAGTGGCTGCGAATCTTTCATTTTACCCGTTACTGAATCAGGCACAATCTACGCTGAATTTCGAAACATATTTCTTTTCAAAAATCTAAGGCATACAAAAGTGAAAGGAAAATCATGTGTAAAAAGGTATTCAAAAGAACAGCTTACGAAATTTCTATGTTTCGAAGCCAGGTTTAAAAAACAAAAACAAAAACAAAAAACATTTTTCGGTACACGCTGGTATACGCTAGTAATTTTTTTACGGAGCTCCATGCATACTCATTTTGTAAAACATTTTAGGCCAATTTTATTGCATATTTCTTTAAATAATAAAAGTGAAGATCTGGATGAGATATCCTGTCTCCAGTTATTAACATATATATCCTGAAGTCGTGTACGATAAATCTCTTACTTTTGAAGCCCAATTGACAACATTATTATCTTCAGCATCCTGTCTTAATTTACTTATGGTACGTACTTGATAAAATACAATAATTGTTTTTTTCATCATGTAACTTTAAAAAATACTTAACAATCCTTATTTCTCTACCTATATATAAAGGGAATCTACCCAATTCACCATAACAGCAGAACTTGTAGTAGACATTTTAACATTTAATAACCATTTCATGAATTTTCTATGTATTCTTTCAATATTTTTCTGCTTTAATAAAACCCAAACTTCACTCGAATAATTCAATATTGATGCTACATTAGAATCAAAAAGATTTAGCATAATATTACAGACACTTCTAAATCTCTCGTTATGGCAAAAAGGGACCCATTGCTTTTAAAGCTTAAATTTGTCTGCTAATGTTTTAGTTGCATTCATAAAAGATCCACCGCTGGAAAAAAACAATACCTAAATAATTAAAACATGAAACAATTTCTAATATTTCCCTATCATAATACAGATGTTCATCTGTATTTATTCTACCCTTTTTTGAAAATAACAACCTTTGTTTTTTCAACATTCACTTTTAATTTCCACTTCTGACAATAATGTTTTAAATTATTTAATGATTGTTGTAGCCCGCCTGCCGTCTCTGACAAAAGTACGGCGTCGTCAGCAAATAGTAATAGGTAGATAGATAACTGATCTAATGTCAAACACGAATTACTGTCATTTTGTAAAACATCTCTATATCATTTACGAATAGTGAGAACAAAATGGGCGAAATTATCTCCCCTTGCAATAGGCCTACATCACAATTGAATAAATCTGACAATGTATCAATATGTCGAACACATAATTTAACCTCATTATACAAAGATGTAATAACATTAAAAAGTCTTCCATTTACAGAACAGAACTTTATTAATTTGACCCAAAGGGCATTTCTATATATTGAATCAAAGCATTTCATTAAGTCTACAAACTGAGATTGCCACGCGACCGGTTGTTTATTCAGCCGTGACGTTAAATTAAGTACCATGACATAGTTAATCACGTACAATTATTAAAATGTCATTTAAGAACTTTTACCTTATACCGATCACTGTTTATTGATTTTGTGAAGTGACAAATCGTGTAACGTGCATTATAAAAATTAACATGTGTTACGAGGATCTGTGTTACGTCACTTCCCAACAACCCATCTTAACTTCTCAAGATTTTAAAAAATATCTTATTATTTAAAATATATCTATGTGACTTAAAATATTTCTGTTTGCATCACAGTCAAATCGGATAAGGGATAAAATGAGGTCAACTAAACACTAAAAATGCACTATCATCTGTTCTGACTTTTTTCAGAATGATAATCTCGATTTCATGTTATACAATTTATTAAGTTTTTATATAAACTATTTCAACAATTAAGTTTAATTTTCATTTGATAATAGATATATTTCCACATCTTCTTTAAATAATGATCTCAGTGTCAGGTCCGTGATCGTAAATTCTTAAACAATTATCTTTTCCATGCCTTTTTATTGCATTCTTTGCCACAAAGCTTAGGCATCTTTTCTATTTTTGTAAAAAGCTATTTTATATAATTTTGTACCTTTTGCCTAACACTAACTCTGAATTGTCTATGAACTTCTACTATATTTCTATGTAGGGCAATTCCTTCCGGTCGATTTTTTTCATAGCAATGGACCGCGTCTTTAAAAGGTCTATAGCTAAGAAATTTGGACCATATGAACAATTTTGAACTTTGATATCAGCTGACCTAGATTTAAATGAAGTGACCTCTTGTCCTTTGATTTACAGCGATGTAACTTGAACCATCTGCACAGTTTTAGATGCGAAATTGATATTTACTAAGTGACCTATTTTCTCAACCATGTGCACAGTTTAAGATGCGAATTTTGAACTTTGATATCAGCTGCCTTAAATTTTGATGAGATGACCTATATTTTTTGTCCTTTGAGGTACAGCTTTGAAATTTGGACCATCCATGTGTAAGGTTTAGATGCAAAATAGAACTTTATTATTAACTGACCTAGATTTTGACAAGTGACCTACTTTGTGCCTTAGATGTACAGATGTAAAATTTGGTTAGTGTGGGAATTTTGAACTCTAATATCAGCTGATTTTGATAAAGTGACTCCCTCACTTTTTTGTCCTTTGTTATGAAATATGGACCATGTGAACAGTTTAAGATGTAAAATTGAACTTTGGTATCAGCTGACCTAGATTTTGACAAAGTAAACTAGTTTCTTGTCATTTGATGTACAGATATGTAATTTGGACCATGTATATAGTATAAATATATATATTTTTTTACATAAAGTATGGTCTCGTGACTAACACATCGTTAAAATTCTAGCAATGAACTTTAGCTTTCACTGCTTTTACACAAATAACAGTCGCTTTTACACAAATAACAGTCTGTCCTGAAGTGATCGCTTCGATACCAATGGCCCCTTGTTTATTAATGGATTAGCTTCATAGTAAGAAAAGACATACATGTATATCATACTAAAATCGACTGTCAAGTTTTTGAGTTTTCACTGCTTTTTGTTATAATTATCTGTAATTTTGTAGTTAATGAATGACTTATCTTCATACTGGGACAAAATGACCTTTTGGACAAGTCCTTCTAAAAGGCTGATCTGACCTTAACATAAATCTCTAAATAACATTGACCATCAAGGTCAAACCATTGAATTTTGTTTAAGTTCTCATTATTTTGTTACTTATATATGTACGGATTTTAATTCATTCGTGGAACAAAATGTGACAAGATTAACATGTTGAATAATTTAAATATGACGTTGACCTATGACTGACCTAACAGTCAAATTCAAATGATGAATTTTGCTTATATTTTCTTAACTTTGTCATTTATGGAAAGGATTCATACCTGAACAAACCACGAGTGTGACTAGACACGATCTATCAAAATATCAAAAAATGGAAAAAGTATATATTTTTCATTAATCTTTGTTTTAAAGTTGTGTTTAACTCTTTTGTTTGCTTTTAGAAAAAGTATAAAATGTTGGGCGTTGCCAATGCCCGGCGGTGGCTCTTGCTGTACTGAGCGGTATTTTTTTACCGTTTATTGTTTCAATGTAAAATTTCGACATAATGTTTACATATTACTGCTTGTTTCGTATGCAAATGAAATCTCCATTGTAAATAATTATATATTAATTATCAGAAATATATAAGAATATATATATAGCTCAAAATTTGCTAAGGATCATCTTTTTGACATTACATACTTCATTCAGTCCTATTATCATCATATTAAAATCATATTTTCGCTAACGATACACCTGTACGGGGACCTCATAATCGTGTACTTAAGTTGTCGATTTGTCATGTACACCTTGTGGAAAAGCATACCCATGGAAATTTGGTGTTTTATGGACTTTTGCTTTCACTAAAACGTGTACAAGCAGCAAGACTGTAAAACTGTGTTCGAAATTAGCAAACTATGGCAAATCGACAGGTAAGACGTCGTCTTAGTGAAGATGAGATTGAACAGGGGTATTGGAATGTTGGAGGCTGGCCGTTCACAAAGGCACGTTGCCCATGTCCTTGCCGGGTATCCCAGAGCGTTATCGTTTGAACCGATTTCAAATGACTGGAAATGTCTTGAAAGGCACGTCGGGCGGGTCGGAAACGTTCAACGACTCAAGCCCCAGGACCGATTTATTGTATAGGCGCCAACGGTTCTCGAACGCTTACGACCTTACGTAACGACTTCCAGAATGCAACTGGTGTGCTTGTAAGCACACAAACTGTTAGAAATAGGTTGCAAGATGCTGGGCTGAGGTCACGGATGACAGCAATGCGCATTCCTTTGACACAACGCCATATTCAAGAGCGTTTACAATGGGCACAAACTCATGTCACATGGACAGTTAATGATTGGACCCCGGTCCTCTTCACTGATAAGATGATTGGACGATGTTCAGTCATGGTGTGGGCGGGAATAAGCGCTCAGGGGAAAACGAACCTACATATCATTGAAAACGGTACACTGACGGCAATCAGGTACGTCAATGAAATCTTAGACGTCCATGTACACACGTACGCTGGCGCAGTCGGCCCTGATTTCATTTTTATGGATGACAACGCTAGTGCACAAAGAGCCCACATCACAAACCGATATCTTGAGGAGGCAACTATAGTCCGCATGGATTGGCCAGCGAGGTCCCCGGATTTAAATCCAATTGAACATGTTTGGGGTATGCTGCAGAAAGTGATTTCTTCACGCTAACAACCAACAACAGTTCAGGAGCTAAGACATGCAATCATAGAGAAATATACCCAGATTTCTCATCACAAGGTCCGCAGGCTCATCAGTAGCATGCGGCGGCGATGCCAGACCGTAATTAATGCCCGCGGACACCATACTCGGTATTTAACACCCTACGCCAACCATTTACTGATTTGCAAGATTTTTTTATTCAACTATGTGGTCTCCAAATATATTGAAAATGTTGGTTTTCGTCCAGCACACTCTTTCCGCAACGGGCACACGTCAAGGAACACTTCCATTGTCATTATTTTATAAAAATCAATTCCTAACTAATTATATTTAATTCCTTGTTATCAATTTTCTCATTTATCACAAATACACAAAAGTAACGCACTGTAGAAAAAGTGATCCTTAGCAAATTTTGAGTAGTATATTATTTAAGAATTTCTAAAACAAGCCTGATATATAAGATAATATCAAACCTCCTAATACCGACACTGCAGCGCTTGTATGTTCTTCTTCATTATTTTTTTCATGGGATAACTGCAGTTTGTTGGCACATCGTTTCAATGAGTCAACTGTTGACTGTCGGCAGCGGACCCAGTTATCAACAACAGCCTGAATCTTGTTAAACGACATTTTCCCCGAAATGAAAAGTTAAATCTACAATAAAAATTACATATGACTGCTATATACTGGTCAAAAAATGGTCACTGAAAAGCTATTTTCTGGCCCCGTGTTCGCTTAAAGAGAAAGATTTAAGGATTCAGAATCAAAATTTATCCTTCATTGGTTTTTTTGTTAAATTAAAAAAAAAATTTTGTTTTTTAAAAATTTAAAAGGGAAGTATTTTAAAAAGAAAACAAAAAACAAAAAAAAGTAAGGGTTTAAAAAAAGGATTTAATTTTTGGGAAACACATGTTTTTTATTTTCTATTTCATATTTGGGTTTCAAATTTAATAACCCTATGTTTTTCATATAGTAGGAAAAAAGTGCTTCTCCAAGGAAAAAAAACTTATATTACATTTATGGGATAGGGCTTTTATGTTTTCACATTTTCGATTCAATAAATCTGGGTTTTTCATTTTCAAATGGTAAAATTGTGTTTTCCCGAGTTTTTTTGTTTTGAACTTTTATAATTCATTTTAAAAATTTAAAAAAAAGGGGTAAAGGTAAACACCATACTTAAGTTTAAATTATAATAAGAATAATTTTTGCTTATTTAAAAAAATTTTTAAACATCGAAAAAATGTTGGTAAAATATTTAACTGCAAATATTTTTTACATATTATAATTTTTGTAATATTAAAAATATTGCTTTATTATGCATTCATTTCTTATTTAAAAATTGACTCAGACTTTTTTTAGAAAAAAAAAAACACTTTTTATAAACCCTTTCCTTTTTTTACATGAAAATTTTTAAATTCGGGTTTAAAATTTTTTTATAAAAAATTTCTTTTTGGAAAATTTCAAGATAAATCTTTAAATTTTAAAATCATATTTATTTAATGATGGTTTACTAAACTAAAAGGGTCACTTTTGTTTTTTTAGTTTTTTGATTGTTTTAAAAATTTTACTTAAATTTAAAAACTAACCCTATACCCAAAGGGGGAAAAAAAACACGAATAAAAATGAATTTCCCCTAACCCCTAGTTACACATTTTGATGGGACGAACCCAAAAATTTTTTTTAAAAATTTTTGTTTAAATTTTGTTGAATCTAATTAAGACTGTTCGCAGTGGAAATCTTAAAGAATATATAATCATAAATTTATTATATGAAAAACTCATGAAAGTTCACATTATATTTTGACCATAATTGATAAACGTATTCATATGAAAAATATGGTGATAACCATTGAGTTTAACTTATGGGGAATATGTTAAAGAATGGAATGATTTAGTTTACCAAAATCAACCATAATGCCCAAGTATTTTAATTATAAACTAAATTAAAAATGAATTTGGCACAAATTTAAGTATTCTTAAATTTTCTTTTCCTAAAATTTTTTTTTGTAAAATTATCACAAGTTTTAGGACAAAAATCATAGGGCTCCCCAGTGGGGAAGTAGGAAGATGGACAGGAAGTACCCATATACAGAAAGGGAAAATGTACCATTATGTTTAATTTAAATGAAGTAGGGGAATGAATTTTCATTACAAATTTTTTCAATTTGGCAAAATTCTTACTGTGAAGAAAAGAAAAAAAAAATTATTAAACCATATTATTACAGGAATCCAAAAAATATATTTTTAAAAATTCTCCCAACTCTTTTAAACATTGAAAATAAACAGGAATTAATAAGATTAGGCAAATTTATGAGACTGTATCATGAAATTGTTTAGAAATTAATTGATAAATTTGTATATGTGTATATATGTTCACCATGTTAAATATATTTGTAGATATATGCCTGTATGCTTGATCTTTAAACTATTTTTGACTGGTATGTACCATGTTTTTGTGTTTGTTATTTAATATATTTCATATTACATTACCTACTTCTTCTTATGATGCACATTATTATTTTTAAAATTTAATGTCAAAATGTCAATATCACGGGGGGGAATCACGTGACTTTGTATAGTAATACCCACGAGAAAATGGCGACTGCTGAGCCCCGGTAAGTACCTTATTATGTTAAATTAAGGTGACAAACGTTTCTTAAATCAAAACAAAACCTAGCGTATCATATGCGCGTTAATTTTCTTCAAATGACAATACAAAGTGCATTATCCTACGTTTTGTGGTTTTTGAGAACATTGTTTGAATTGTGTGAAAATTGCATATTCAGCGATAGTAATTTGCACGAAGCGATATAATTTGGTACCAAATAAATGAAAATAAGCCTTCTTTTTGCACTTAAGACACCAAATCAATCATTTTATTGACATCTGTTCTTGTAGAATTCCATATAAAATTTTGTTCGAAGGTCTGTAGCCTACAAATGCTCTTTGCAAATGTTTAGTAAGTAAAACGAACAATTTCTGGATAGTAAGTTACACGAAAAACAAAATAGTAAGTTTCACGCACAGTTTCCAATAGCTTATTTAAATGTGACGAAACTATTTTATAATTCTTTTGGTTTCAAATTTGCAAGTGTGTTCCGTCAATGTGACAGAGAAACAAATATCGAGAGAGTATTTTAATAATAATTAATATTATTTCATAATACATGTATTCATATTCATATAATTTCATAAAAGATTACTTAACTTAAAATAACTAAATGAGACATTGACATTGATACTCAACAATGTACGTTACACTTGGCCCTTTTTTACGTTAGACTGGACCCACATCCGTTATCTTTAGAACTAGATTTATAAAGAAATAACTGTGCAGAAGGAAATATTACAACACCATCATTTATTTTTCAGTATCTGCAATTTGGACCAAAAACGCAAGGGCAGATTTTATAAATAAACCCAAGAAGTTTTGTTAAAATGTTATGTATTACTTTACGTTTATTTTCTAACCATGTGCAAATGTGTTGCGTCGTAAACTCTTACTTTTTGTTTGTGATAGAGTAAGTAAATAAGATATTCAGTGCGTCCATGGCGGAGTGTTTAAAGTCCCTGATTTTTATACACATGCTTCTCACCGCTATGGATTCTAGTCCGACCAGAGTCCTTGAATTCTTTCATCAAACTAGCTAACAAAACGTCGGTGCTTTAACTCAGGTGTCCCGACATTGACGGTGTGATTTGAAACCCAGCATCTAAGATTGTTTTATGTAAATATTTTTTTTACTCCACTTGCCTTCATATCTTTGACCGTTTGATTTCAAATATTCGTTTTTCTTTGAATGTCCATTATGTCTCTTAAATGCTATCATTTTTATAAAAAAAAAAAACTGTTTATTTTTGGTTTTTGTTACAGTATCCGAAAACATACTCATTTGCTAGATACTCAAACTATCTTTTACATCTTTGGTTCTGTTGGAAAATGGTATACCTTTAGTGAATAAGTATTTCGTATGGAAGTCAAAATACTACTTTGTTTACATTTTGCTACCTTAGCGACACATCACTTAATATAATGTTCAGTGCTACCTTTTTCAGTTGTAATAAAATACTATCATACGTTTTATCCATTATTTAAACATTATCAAACACATGTTTGACATTTCTAAAGAATTTAAACAATATGGATTTCTGAGGAACAATGTGCCTTTAATCATAACTTGTATTACTGTATCATTGTTGTTTGTTGTTGGTTTTTTTTGTTTTTTTTTGTAAGAAGTTATTTTGTTCTTGCGAATTCTTCAATATATTTTCATAAATTAAGTAACATAGTGACTAAATGTAAGAAATACCGCCATATAAAAACATCGATCAGCATTCAGTTAATAAACATCACCATACCAATTAACAAGCAATTATATTTGTTCATTACAGTAAAATGAGGACCAAGACACACCTGAAACTGCAGAGGTCAAAGAACTACTGTCGCCACAGAAAAATAACACTGAGCCGTGTAATATCAAATCCCATCAAAAGTTCATTTGATATATTATAATAGCAACCAATTAAGCATTCGTCCTATAGAATGTGAAATATTTGATCTTGCATAATTGAAATAAGTATTTTCTATCTCTTAACATATGAACTTTAACTTTCTTTTAATGTATATGTATGCTAATGGAATCTGTGCGTGAAACTTACTATTTTGTTTTCGTGTAACTTACTATCCAGAAATTGTTCGTTTTACTTACTTTACATTTGCAAAGAACATTTGTAGGCTACAGACCTTCGAAAATATATTTTATATGAACTTCTACGATAACAGATGTCAATAAAATGATTGATTTTGTGTCTTAAGTGCAGAAAGTAAGTTTATTTTCATTTATTTTGGTACAAAATTATATCGCTTCGTGCGAATTACTATCGCTGAATGTGCAATTTTCACACAATTCAAACAATGTTCTCAAAAACCACAAAACGTAGGATAATCCACTTTGTATTGTCATTTGAAGAAAATTAACGCGCATATGATACGCTAGGTTTTGTTTTGATTTAAGAAACCGTTTGTCACCTTAATTTAACATAATAAGGTACTTACCGGGCTCAGCAGTCGCCATTTTCTCGTGGGTATTACTATACAAAGTCACGTGATTCCCCCCCGTGAATATATTTGTTAAAAGTTTCCACCCACCCCCCCTTTTTTTTGGGGGGGGGGGGGGGGTGGTGGACATTTACAAGGCAAAGCAACCAAGCACTTATATCTTTTGATTAGGTAACACTTATTAATGCCTTTAGTGAGAATGAAATATCAATTATGTTCCAATAAAGATTAAAATATATCTATAAATAAATTAATTAAAAAAATAATAAAAAGCAACCTATATTTGTAATGTATCCCTTTTATTATTTCCATTCATTATGCTTTTACAAAGTAATAAGTAAAAAAGCATGTGTCTACACATGGAAATAGATCTGTATATATATATATATATATATATATATATATATATATATATAGTATATATATATATATATATATATTATATATAATATATATAATATATATATATATATATATATATATATATATATATATATATATATATATATATAATGCGTCACTAAAGGCAATACAAAGCAAATGTACTACAACCAAATCAAAGATATTTTACCAGGATATATCTATATCCATGAACAGTGATGAAAAAAACAAAAACAAAAAACTACTCTCTACAATAGGCCTACAACACTGCTTAAGTCACAAAAGTAATTTAAAAAAAAACAACACTTACATTGCAGGTTCAAAAGGTCACGCACCCATGTAAATCCACAAACAGAATAATATCACTTCTGTTCAATATAAATAAGTCAGATATCAAACTGACAAACACTTAAACACCAACTGAATGACACAATCTTTTGCTTTTTTCCATCTTAATTAAATTCCAACATTGAAACTCATAGATTTTTGGCATTTTATATTGTTTAACATCCAACATAAATCAATAAAATAAATATTTTTTTTCTTAACGACAACGGCACACTTCTATTGTTACTTCACGTGCCGTCCACACCTGTCCGAACCTAATGACCCGATTTAATCATGCGACAAATCTATATATTTATAGGCATTCTCAGTTACGTAATTACTAGGGTACTGTTGCACTGAATTAAAATGTAGGTAAAAAAGGGCAAAAAAAAACCAAAACATTATTTTTTCTATACTGCAGTATGTGTCTGAATTGTTTAATTTTCGTTAATAATCCTTATGAATGAACTGTATTAGAACGTTGTGTTGCTCTCTGCTATGCATGTGACTATTTGTATGTAAAATAATTGACATGTATTATCTCTTGTATTTGTATGTATGCAAACAGAGAATATGTAAATAAAACTTGAAAACTTGAACTTATGTTTGTTTTGACACATGTTTTTCATATGGTCCTGTTTATCATATGTTTATCTCACATATAAAAAACTTATGTTCTTATACACATTTTTTCCAAAACATATGAAAGAAAAGCAAGAAAGCCAAAAATTAAATCGTTTTAATATGAACGGAAAACCAATAAGTTCCATTTTAATTTCTTACACCTAAATAGCTGCTAAAGTTAATTTTGCTGTTCGAATTGGTGAATGATACATGCGTAATATGTTTCAACATATGGCTGAATGACAGTGCAATGTAGCGTAATGAAATATTTCAACATGCCGGGACTGTATAATTATAAGCTTTGGTATTTCAACATTGCACAGTTAAAAATGCTCCTAGAACATTACACACGATGTGACCATGCAATCAGCCACTAAGCAAGTTGAAAGTAAGCATTATGTGAATTGCAACTTTGCACATCACATTTTGATACCAGGGGGCGCACGTTCGTAATTTTTGCGAAATATGCCGGACTTTAATTAGCTGTTGCCCATCAGTTGTGTCCCTTTGTTTCAATTACGCCATTAATTAGGTAGTCGCCTAAAGAAAAGCCGGAACCGGGATCGTATTAAACATATAGTAATCCCGGGAATTAACCACCTACTCTCAGTGTATTATCATTATTATTATTATTATTATTATTATTATTATTATTATTATCATTTGAATGTTTTTGTAGAGATTTCTAAATAAGTTTGATTTGTAGTAGTTATAAAAAATCTTTAAAAATAAAAAATCTTTAAAAATAACGTAATTTTTTCACAGACAAAAGCGTTAATTAATTGACCTCAGAATGTCACACACACAAAATCTTATTTAATATTGTAAGTACATGTAATGGCAATGGAAGTCTAAGAAGATATTTTTCAGATAAGCCGGGATCGTATTAAACATATAGGGATCCCGGGAATTGACCAGTTCAAGAATATAGTTTTCAGAAAGGCCAGGATCGTATTAAAACATAAAGGGATCCCGGGAATTCAAGAAGATATTTTTCAGATTAGCCGGGATCGTATTCAAACATATAGGGATCCCGGGAATTGACCAGTTCAAGAATATAGTTTTCAGAAAAGCCGGCATCGTATTAAAACATAAAGGGATCCCGGGAATTGACCAGTTTTAGAAAAGCCGGGATCGTTTTAAAACATATAGGGATCCTGGGAATTGACCAGTTCAAGAATATATTTTTCAGATAAGCCGGGATCGTATTAAAACATAAAGGGATCCCGGGAATTGACCAGTTTTAGAAAAGCCGGGATCGTTTTAAAACATATAGGGATCCCGGGAATTGACCCGTTCAAGGAGATATTTTTCAGATAAGCCGGGATCGTATTAAAACATATAGGGATCCCGGGAATTGACCAGTTCAAGAATCTAGTTTTCAGAAAAGCCGGCATCGTATTAAAACATAAAGGGATCCCGGGAATTGACCAGTTTTAGAAAAGCCGGGATCGTTTTAAAACGGAAGACGGACAAAACCCCACCAGTTAAAACCCCACCACTCAAAATTTTATAGAGTGGACAAAACCCCACCACTAAATTTTATAGAGTGTACAAAACCCCACCACTAAATTTTACAGAGTGGACAAAACCCCACCACTGGACAAAACCCAACACTTACCAATTATTGGGCAAGATTTGATGAATTAAAATATATATAATATACACATTTTTTTCACATCTTATTTTTTAATTTCAATATAACATTTGTGTAATATAAGAATGAACTATTTTATTAACAATGCATGTACATCTTGCATGTGCAATATGCAAAAAAAGTGTTACAAACTGTATACACCTTGAATTATCCATTATTATTAGTTTCTTCAAATTCATTTCTTCAATTTATTTATATAAAAAATAAACTGCTTACTATTAATCAAGAATATAGCACATTTTATCAATTAATGATTAAAAATAACACATTTTGTATAGCACATTTCTAGTTTATTCAGTTGAGTCTATTTCCTTCATTATACTTAGTTTAAGCGGATACCGTGGCCGATAGCCTGAAGAAACTCAGGTACAGTCTTCTCCTTATTGATGAGTTGTTCACACATTCTTTTGAGTTTCTGATGATGCACAACTGTTTGTTATTTAACATGTTTACAAGAAAGTTTTGTCCACTCTATTAAACTGATGTGGTGGGGTTTTGTCCACTCTGTAAAATTTTGTGGTGGGGCTTTGTCCACTCTATACAATTTAGTGGTGGGGTTTTGTCCACTCTATAAAATTTTGAGTGGTGGGGTTTTAACTGGTGGGGTTTTGTCCTACATTCTTTTAAAACATATAGGGATCCCGGGAATTGACCAGTTCAAGAATATATTTTTCAGATAAGCCGGGATCGTATTAAAACATATAGGGATCCCGGGATTTGACCAATTCAAGAATATAGTATTTAATTTTTCCAGGCATATAATTATTGGTATTGTGATTTCCGCATTTTAAGTTTGTTAATAAATAGCTCTAAATATATTTATATCCTAAGTTAAATTAATTTACCGTTCATTACATACAATAAAAAATAAAAACATAACGTTTTTAAATCGCCTTTCATTACGATAATAATCATTATACAAATATATAAGTTTTCCCTCTACATCTATTACGATCCCGGATCCCGGGATCCCCCCCCCCACACACACACCTTAATTTGTTTCAAACCGCAAGTCCTCCATTTCTAAGAAAAACAATTTAATTTAAGCAAATGAGATGTTGAAGGCGAGCTAAAATTTAATCTGGCCCCTAAATTAAATCAAATTACTTAAATTAGATGTACCATCATCATTACTGGTCACAGTCCTGTGACTAATTCCAGTCCAGTCAAAATTTTGAACAAAGAGTCAATGTTAATTGTTATGGCCTATATTTGGACGTTATGGCATGCATACAGAATAAGTAATAGAAAGAGCACCGAAACACGAGGCTATCTGATTTGTACGAGGGGGCGTAGCCCCCGAGTATAAATCAGATTGCCGAGTGTTTTGGTGTTCTTTCTCTTTTGTATCATAGTCAAACATGACAGCAAGTTCCCTGTTGTCATAATACGAAACCCCAGAAAAAAAGAAACAATGAACGAGCATTTGAATATGACATTTCTGCCCCTTTCCCTTTCTCTGCCGTCACAATATGTAAACCCCAGCAAAAATGAACCAATCAACTGGCATTATCTGGAGTGCGGGCAACTGATACTCTGCACTCCAGTTACCGCACTGTGCATGTATATGTATACGATTTAACTCTGCCACTTTTTCAACAGAAATGTCCCCAAACTATGATACAAATAGTCAATACTACGGGTAAAAGAAGTGACCGACAGTCTATTTGTAATCTTTTTGCTAAATAAAATTACGACAAATGGCAAATTGAAAAGAAGGGGAAGTAACTATTGACAGATCTGTCTATACATATTCGGATATCCACGATAATCTTTCCGGCAAATAATTATTCAAATTACGGAAAAACACGACTAGAACGTAGTGCTCCCTGTTATCAAAATGTGACATAATTTTGAAATGACATTATGCTTCCTAGTGCCTGATAACATTTTCCATACTGGTTGATCAGTTCGTGTATGCATTACGAAATAATCAAGATAATCACTGGCACAGCATGATGAAATAAACCTTTACGCTAGATTGCACTGTCATTCACTCAAATGAAAATACAAGAAAAGCATTGATGCAAAGCATCACAGGGCGTCCAAGCAAGAAATGCAGCAAGTGAAGATGAACTAGTACACATATGATGACAAGATATTCTTATAAACTACCAGAAATGTATATCACTTATGAATGAGCGGACGAAAGACATTGTTCATTATGAACTTTGATTGGCATGCTAGAGATTAGAATATTACTTGTTATTTCTTTATGATCGTGGTTATTAATAGCAACGGATATACATCTATGCAATCATTTATAATCCATATGTGTAACGCATGATCAACACGTACCACACCTTTGTAATTGTCCCTTATTATGTTATCCCCCCTCTTAAGGTATCTGTTCACACTTTAAGTTAGTAAAAATATGACACTGGTTATAGAACAGAACATATTACCATGTTGATCATGTTGAGCATAATTGTTTATTATACAATAATTGTAATATCTATTAATTTTAATAAAAAAAAAATACAAATTTTATGAATATTGTTTTCTTTTCTTTTTTGTGTTATATGTGCTATTTTAATACTGAGTTTTTACTACTCTTTTTTTATTAAAATTGTAAAATAAATTTTAAGAATTCAATTGTCATATTGACCGACGATTATAAGTCAAAGCTTAACTGGAAAAAGTCAGTAAATTATGGTTTATCTTTTAATATATAATATTGTTTATTTTTAAACCATGTACATTTGTATTTTTCTTTATCATTTTTCAAATTATCAATCAATTGAATAATTCATAAAATCTAATTTGTAACTTTGAATAATTCCTCGGCATCTTTACTAAACACGGATAACAAATTAAATAAAATGTTTCAAAGTTGATAATGTCATTTTAATACCATAAAAATGTACCTTTTTCTCAATTATTGTACATATCACGGATTTATATTACATATAAATCCGTGTACATATTTATTGTTTTTATCTCATATAGATAAAATGAAACATGCTATTGTTGTTTTTTTTTTCTCTAATTGTAACGATATCAAACATCTACTCCAAAACCGGGAGAGACCGGACAATAAACGTGTGGTACTATTCGCCGGTCACTAGTAAATCTCGGTCAAAATAGACCGGGAGAGACCGGTAATTACCGATAGGAGTGATAAACAGATATATCTATAAATAGATTTTTGGAATATTTAGATCATCAACTGATCTTTCTAGGATACATGTACAACAATAACATACCATGATAACCCACTGTGTACTCAATAACATACCATGATAACCCACTGTGTACTACAAAATGATAAATAAAAAAACCCGAAGAGCGCGATTTATTGACGGAAAAGGTTATTTCATTTGAAAATGTTTGCATTGCGAAATTCTCCAGTTCGCTAGTCATTGTAACATATCGCGACATTTCATTCTTAATTAATAATCAAGCACCCTCATACCGATCGGAATGATCGGCTTTTATTATGAACGACTAAAAGGCTCGAGAAGTTGCTGTCGCCCTTTCACAAAATCTGATTTCATTCCACAAGGGCGCCGCGCTTCGGCGCGGACGTCAATGAAAAAGGCATCAGGGACTAAACACCAAACAAGTTGTAACTTCCAGCAAGCATGGTATCATTGTCAACAAGCGTGATGAAAATGCAAGCATGCATAACGACTGTATCAATAAGCACAATAGCAGTGTCAATGAGTAAATTGTAACAGTAAGCAGGCAGTGTGTAATTGTCAACAAGCGTGATGAAAGTAGAAGCATGCATAGTGACTGTATCAATAAACACAATAGCAGTGTCAATGAGTAAATTTTAACAGTAAGCAGGCATTGTGTAATTTTTACCTCAATATCATTCCATAGTATATTGTTCCAAATGTTCATTTTATAATAAGAAAATGTGTCTTTAATATAATTTGTTTTAGGTCTTGTCCATAATGCAATATCTTTTCGTGACCTATATATTTTAATGTCGGATAAAGTAATCAGTTCTGTCATATAAGTAGGTGCCATGTTTTTTAAAGTTTTTAAAACAGCACTGTCGTGTGGTATTTACATTTGTCAGGAAACGGTAAGTTAACCACTTAAGAGTTTCGAATAGCTTCGTTGTCGGAGATCTTTGTGGTTGCTGTAAAATTATTTTAGCAATTCGTTTTTGTAATTTACAAACATTATTTATGTAGTTTGTGTTTCCTTTACCCCATATAATACAACAATAGTCCATAATAGGCAATATATATGCATTGTAAAACAATAATTTCATATCAAAGTGCAAAAACACGATATTTTTTTCAATAAGGCAATTTTTTCCATTAAGTTTTTTACAAACATTGTCAATTTGCAAGTGCCATTTTAAGTTGTTATCTATGCAAATACCCAGACTTTTTGATCAGTTACATTTTCAAGAACTATTTCATTTATCTTAAGATACAATTTTCCCATAATATTTACTTTTTGTCTTGTTCCTATTACCATGCACTTTGATTTATCGGGGTTTAAGGCCATACTGGGATCCTACATGTTTACCGGACAATCAGTTTACCGGACAAAATCTATTCCTGTCAAATAAGGCTTTATTTTTTGCTTCGATTCAAAAATCATCCGGTCTGAATCGTACACACACTTTCTATTTCAAAGTAAATAACAACAAAACCACTCTCAGGCAAATATTGTTGATTCAGTTCTTTATTTACTAACATACCCTTTTGTTTACTAGTTATTTCATGACCTGGTCATGCGGGGGAATAATCTGTTCTGCGCTTTCCCGAATATTGAGGCCCTTAATGGGTTATTTTAGATTGGTTTTACTTTTAATTCTTCTCAAAGTTACCTCAAGGAGACAATCGTAACATATTTTAATGATAAAAAGTAATTTCAAATTTCGTTCAAACAATATCTCGTTGTTATCTTTTACAAATAAATGCAAGTTAAAAAACATATAAGGAAAACGGGTTACGCCCATGGGAGGAAACTCTACATGAAATGTAAAAAAAATAGACTTTATGGCTTTCGCAGCATGCTACATGGTGATCAAAAGGAAACTGTATGAGAAAGAAAAGAATTCCAATCGAATATCAAAATGTGTCATTCTTTTAAGGATCATGAAGAATCAATGCGTTAATTGAGTTTATAGTGTTAATTTCAATTACACCCCTATATTGGCCTCTTCGTAACAAGCATAGCTGTCGTGTCTATTTTAGTGACATACAATGTACTGGTTTTTTTCAGTATCTTAACATTGCCATACAATAGTCGTAGTTTCCTTGCTTAATTTCAATTTAAGACTTCAAAAAATTTTGAAACAATGTCCGGTATATTGAGTTGTTTACACGTTTTCCCCCTCTTTTAATGCCCTACTTTAAATACACATTTCTACGGTCAAATGTTTAATTTTATGTTTTATAAATGAATGTTTACGAATATTAAGAACCCACAATTATTTGGGTAAAATTTCATTCTTTTTTATTATTTAAAATAAAAGTTACAGCGGAAAAACATCATATTTTGTCCGGTAATATGTAGGATCCCAGTATTATTTATTTTGCACCATTTCTCAATGTTATTTAAATGATCTTGAAGTTTTATTTCTACTTTTGATATATTTTCTCCGGACTCATAGAGTAGAATCGTCTGCGTATAAATCAATTTTTATATCATTACCAATGAAAGCTGGGGCGTCCGTGGCCGAGTGGTTAAGGTCGTTGACTTCAAACCACTTGCCCCTCACCGCTGTGGGTTCGAATCCCGACAGGGATTTTGGATTCTTTCATGTGAGGAAGCTATCCAGCTAGCTTACGGAACGTCGGTGGTTCTACTCAGGTGCCAATTCGTGCCTGAAATAATGCACGAAAGGGCACCTGAGGTCTTCCTCCACCAGTAAAGCTGGAACGTCGCGATATGACCTAGTATACTGTGTCGATGTGACGTAAAACCCAAAACAAACAAATCAATGAAAGCTATGCCATTTATGTATATATTAGAAATAATAAAGGTCCTAATATTGAGCCTTGTGGGACACCGGAAATTATTTTCATTGTCTGAGATTGAAGATTACCTATCTTAACCAGTTGTATTCTGTTATAAAGATATGACTTAAAAAAACTTAACGGCATTTTAAGAAAAATGATAAAGCTTTAGTTTATGCAAAAGTATTTCATGATCAACCAAATCAAAGGTTTTCTTTAAATCTAAGAATACAGTCCCGATAATTTTCCACTGTCGATATATTTTAACCAACTTTCTATTAAACTAATGAGTGCAGTATTACAAGAATCCTGATTGTTCATTATGAATTATGTTTTTTTTTCTTCAAAGAATGAGTGTATTTGTTTGGCAATATGGCGCTCAAATATTTTGGATATGGTTGACAAAATTGATATCGGTTTATAGTTATTTGCTTCATTCTTATCACCCGATTTAAAAATATGTATAACTCTAGCTTTTTTTTAATCATCTGGGAAAATATTAGCTTTAATACTATTATTGATAATTAAGGCACAATATTTGATGATGTTTGGCCCAATTCTATCTAATCCTGTAGATTTTTTTAATATTCAGTTTTTCAATAATAAGTTTAACTTCAAACGGTGTGATTAATCCAATATTAAATTCATGATATATAAGCTTTTGGTCTAAAGTTTCTTTCAAGTTTGAAAATTTGTATTTGAAAACTTTTGTTTTATGTATGACATTCGATATATTGACAAAATACTTGTTTAATTCATTTAAAATATTAACATTTCCGTAAATTTCTTTATTACCTGTCACTAGTCTGTCTTAGATTTGAAACGTCCTTTAAAATGACGGGTCTTTGTTATTTTTAATAGCATTGTTAAAGAAATCTCTTTTACTTTTTTTAATCATTGATGATATTTTATTTCTGAGCAATTTGTATTGTTCATGTTTCCCTACTTTATGATAGTAATTGCGTTCATGTATTAGATATTTTATTTATCAGTAAACCATTCCGGCCGGTGTTCCCGTTTGATACGTTTTTCTTTTATTGGTGCATGTTTTTTTTTTCAATATTGTATTTAAAATGGAGTAAAATAAGCTTAGAGATTCATTCGGATTAATTATGTGCCCGACTAATTCAAGATCGGATAAGCAAGTACGTCTACCTGAAAATCAATTTCATTGAAGTTTTTAAAACATCTATATTTAATTGAATTATGTTCATTAATATACGCGATATATGCTTCCGTGTATGGTAGAAGTAAATGGTTTATAAATATTTAATATCAATACCACTGCACAGAATACATAATAGTATGCGAAGTATTATTTTTAGCGCCCGTTATTTTTAGCGCCCTTTACTTAAACTGCGCAGTAAAAATGTTTAAATATGCTCACAACCATTATGGAAAACCAAGTACATGTATGTTTCTATTTACAGATCCTAAGATTAATCATGAATCAATTTAGATGCAGATCTACTTATTTCGTGCATACGTAGCGTTAAATTTTAATCAGATTGTTTGCGAAGCGATATTTTAAGGCACAATCAGTCAGACAAACAAGGTTTTCAAATTATTTATTCAACTTGCTGAACTATGTTCTTTAAGGTATGTGGACCAAGTACATTTTGCCTATGTATGACATATATCGTAGTCATTTGAAATGTTGTGGCTGCGTTTTCTGGAAATATTATTTTTCATTGTTAGTTCTGTAGTGCATCTAGATTATTCAAGACGAAATTGTCTCAGTTTGTGATATCATTGTCAATTCGTTGATGTTGAACTTTTCATGTTAGAACGTCTTGCATATTATACCTGAATGCATTTGGTTTAAATAGAACTAAAACGGAAATGTTGAGCGAATGAGAGACTTATTCGAAATATGTAGATGTTTTGAAAACTCTTAGGTATTTTGTCCGCAAAAATTATCCTATCAAGAGTTATACCATAATAAATAATAAAAATGCAAGGAGGAATGCCTTGTTCATTACACCATACCTTTTACTTTAACAGCCCATGTCAATAGGAATACTCTACACTCGATAAACTCTTTAAAAAGTTAAGATTGAAACCATCATCCTGCTAACAGATACAACTGTTGGAGCACGACAACTACACCGTAGGGAACGTGTTACAGTATCGCGTTTTTCGGTTACAGTATAGAATTTTCAAGATGGAGGATTATTTATGGGAAGAGAGGTAGGTGATTTTTATTCAGGTCCATACTACTAGTAGTGTAGTTTCTAAAAGATGTTTTTGTGCTTTGCTTGTAAGGAACAGAATCCGGTATCTAGTCATATATTTCTTCAGACCCTGCACCGCAGATTTATCTCTATATTGTCTCATAAATGTGCAGATTTGACGGTTTAAAAATTTGAATCGAGAGACCAACGCATTTTTCTCCCATTCCGACATTATTTAAGCATGCCTAGATAAAGTAAATCTACAAAACGTTAGTCCTTTATGTTTAGAAACGTTTATAAAAGTAAATGACCAGTTAAACCTATTTTCCTGTTGGTAAAATGCGTTTGAAAAAATAAACAATGTTACAGTATAGAGCGAGGTTAATTTTGAATGGTTACAGCATAGACCTAGCGACTTTGATCCAATTTTGCTACAGTTTATACCCAGATTTCGGTTACAGTTTAGATACCTGCCAAATTTCAAACAAAGTTCGTGTATCCATTATTTTTACGAAATAACTCATACCTTTCTATTTAATACATTCTTGAAAGGTTGTATTACTTTTTTCTTCAGCAGAAAAGTTTTAGTTTGCTATATTTCTTACTTTAAGTTTCAGATTGAGAATTTTTGCAAAATAAGTCATGTCCTAAGTAAGGACTGTTTTCACGACAACAACAGTAACTTTTATCGAATTGTAATGAGAGAAGAAAGATTATTGCTTGATTTCATTACACATTATAATAATGCCTATTAGTAATAAAATAGAGAAAAAAGAATCCTTAACAGAAGTCCAACACGGAAAACATGAAAATGTTGCAGGCTCAGTTTGACTTAACCTGTTCATGGACGGTAGTGGTAACTGCAAGCTACCGTTCACGCCTCCTAGCACCGGCTTCAGCAGAATTCACATTAAACATGAACTGGTACACTTTAGATTTTTAACATCTTAGGATGTGTACATATGGCGGTTATCATGGAACCTTCAATGTGACACAATATTGCCATTTTATGAAAAGCGGCATATTACCCCCCAGGTTAAAAATTGCGTGTGCCATAAACGAGAATACAATGAGTGAAACTAAACAAAATGAAATTTTAAGAGTGGGATCGGAGGTTATGAAGCCTGCATACTATAGATAAGCTGTCAAAAGACACAATTAACAATCAGGCGATACCCTAAGAATGATTAAACAGTATTTAAGTGAGTACTGCAACCTTAAATTATATTTTAAGTTGGAATTTCCATCTACCATAATATATTTTGTAAGTATTTAAAAGGGTTTATGAACATTTTCAATTTTGTTGTGTTGGAATTTCTTTAGGGATTCTGTTTAACTCTATTTTGTTACGTTTGGCTTTCTTGGATTTCAACGACACTGAGGTCATGTGAAAACATTCCTGCTTTAGTGTAAAGAAAGACCCCAGATACCCTTTGTGAAACATTTCAGACACGAGCGCCTGACTAGAACCACCGACCTTCCGTAAATTAGCTTGATAGATTCCTCACATACAAAGAATCCAAAGTCATGATTGGATTTCAACTACAGCAGTAAATGAAAGATGATTTGAAGTCGATGGCCACTATTATGTACCTCCATCAGGCTCACTAGAGAAGATATTGTTATTGTCTGACCTAAATTTATACTCTATAACTTTTAATATTATTTTCCTTTTCAGAAACATGAAAACTGCTTTACAGGATGTCTGAAATAAAAAAAACGACTTTTAATTTAATAATGACAAAATAATCGTAACCTCAACAAAGAAGCATATTCGAAATGACGCCATGATCAAGATTTGATTTGAATGCTTTTGGTTCGGGTCTTTAAACACTGCCTTTTTTCAAAATCTATGTTTTGGGTTTTCGTATCCCCGATTGCAACCGAAACCATTTGAACAACTTAATTGGTAGAAAGTCATGTAAATTTCATCACATTTAGTCAAGTAGTTATACTGAGCGGATGAGATTGCACACACATGTGTACGACAGACGGACGAATAGCCATCGTGCCAATAAGCTCACAGAGATTTAAAAGTCTATGTTACATTCATACATTTTACCTAGTATAATTATATAGAAAATATCGAAGTCTAAACTGTAACCGAAATCTGGGTATAAACTGTAACGAAATCGGATACAAATCGCTAGGTCTATGCTGTAACCCTGCACAAATTACCTCGCTCTATACTGTAACATTGTTTATTTTTTCAAACGCATTTTACCAACAGGAAAATAGGTTCATCTGGTCATTTACTTTTATAAACGTTTCCTAACATAAAGGACTAACGTTTTGCAGATTTACTTTTTCTAGGCATGCATAAATAATGTCGAAATTGGAGAAAAATGCGTTGGTCTCTCGATTCAAATTTTCACACTGTCAAATCTGCAAATTTATGAGACAATATAGCGATAAATCCGCGGTGCAGGGTTTGAAGAAATATATGACTAGATACCGGATTCTGTTCCTAACAAGCAAAGCACAAAAACATCTTTTAGAAACTAAACTACTTGTAGTATGGACCGGAATAAAAATCACCTACCTCTTTTCCCAACAAATAATCCTCCATCTTTAAAATTCTATACTGTAACCGAAAAACGCGATACTGTAACACGTTCCCTACGGTGAACTATTTTGTTGATGAAAGTAGGCAAGTATAGGCCTTTAATACGTAACAACAATTTTGATCGCTCGTTTGAAACAAAGGCATTTTTATTGGAATTTATTATAAAAAAAACAACCGTGGGTAATATTTTGAGAGTTTGTACATCATTTTATAACAAAATTACATTACCGATTTCAAATGTAATCATTTGCTTTCTGTTTGAATGTTAAACATTAATATCAAGATTTTGCCTCAGAAATACAAATATTTACACTAATTTTAGAAAATTGTTACATTAGTTAAATTATAGTAAATTATGTAGTTCTTCATATAGCATAAAAGACTTCATACCTCTTATTTCCAAGTCTCCGCAATAAAATATGAAAGCAAAACAAAATTCTTTGGGAGTACTATATATGTAAATTACGTATTGGGAAATCATTAAGTTTCAGTATGTATATTTAGCATAAACGTAATGTCTGGGTTGTGATCGTGCAGCGAAAACAAAATGAAAATATTTTTAAGAAAAAAAATTCCGCAAGTACTAAAATGTTTAAATATGCAAATTCCGTAATGGGAACCCACCGATTGTTTTTATCTACATCTTAATAATAAATAAATTAATAATAAATAAACTTGAATCAGCATAGACGATAAGCTCGTGCAAAATGACATTTTCACAATATTGTGTTGGTATTATATCTAGTCTCTCACATATAAATTTAACTTCACCTCGGAAGTGGTTTTTCTAATACTGAAAGGGGAAGATTCAAAGGATATTTAACGTAGATAAATGTTTTTGAGTCGCCCCCTGAAAAAAGATTAAGATTAGTATTTTGAGGCGGCCCCTCCAGAATATTTTGAGGCGGCCCCCTCCATTAGCGATCATTCAGTCACGTGACATTTTTAGCGTGGACAAAGCAAACAAAGTCTTCCCTCCATCCTCCCCAACAACCTCCTTTGCCATGAGGAATATTTACTTCAATTTTTTTTTTTGCAATTTGTCTTAAATGTTTTTCATGATAGTTAGTAAATGTATTTTTGCAATTTGTCTTAAATGTTTTTTATGATAGTTGGTGAATGCATTTACACTGATTTTAGGTTTTATGTTACCCACCTATGTGTGGGGCGGTTCTATGTTACCCACCTATGCATGTATGCGTGGAGCCTACATTATTTGAAACTGTTCATTTGATAACTATTTTCATATGCATATTTTATTTTCGTCGTAACTCCTGGTTATAAGATTGGTGCAATACGGGAGTGGGCGTCAAACGGGATGTTTTCCGGTCAATAACCTAATATCTTGATCAAAGCTTTAATATATGAAAACCTTGCTGTGCCGCCGAGGGTCAAGGTTAAGATGACTGTTAACTTAAAATAGTAAAATTGGTTTCTGATATTAACACGAGACTGGAATGAGATTTTTCAATTAAACTTGGTGCATAGCACGCCTATGTGAAGTCCTTACTCGGGATTTCTTTTGGGTCCCTCTTGGGTCAAGGTCACTGTTGTTAAAATAGAAATCGGTTTCCGGTCTGGGGTAGACCCCTCGTACAAATTAGATAGCTCGTGTCCCGATGCTCTTTCTCTTTTGTATAATAAGCAAATATAAGAAGACGTTCCCTGTTGTCACAATATGAAACCCCAGAAAAAGTAACCAATAATGCGGTAATTAAATGAAACTACTTATGTGAAGACCGCGCTCAGGACTGCTTTTGTGCCCAAAATATAAACAAGAGCTGTCACAGAATGTGACAAATGCCCCAGACGGATTCTAGTTATAAATCACCTATTACACGTTAAGTGTGGTGATAAAAATTGACAAAGTTCGAACCCCAGCAGTGACCTTTAAGTTAGACAAAGAAACCTGGGTCTTGTTTACAACACATTGTCTATTGTGACTTTATATTTTTAAATAAAAATTGAAACTTTCATGTATATGGAAGTTACAGAGCGGACACAACAACCACCGTTTATATGTATATAACAAATATTGAAAAAGTTTAAACCCCAGCAGTGACCTTGAACTAAGGTGTAGAAATACAGGTCTTAAGGGCAACACATCATACATTTATGATAATTTCATATGTGAAATGAAAAATATAATCCTTTCATCAGATTAGTTTCAGAGCAGACACGCCCATCTCTGCCTATATGTATATTTACATTAAAATTGACAAAATTTTAACCCCCACAGTGACCTTGACCTAAGTCATAGAAACCAGAGTCTTATTTGCGACACACCATACATCTATGGTTATTTCATATATGAAAGAAAAATTAAAATCCTTTCATGCACACTGAAGTTTCAGAGCGGACACGACCACCACTATATGTATAATTATTATACTATATGTATAAAGCGGGACGGACTTACGGACGGACTTTTCGATTTTAATATGCCATCTTTCGGGGGCATAAACAAACTGTTTCCGGTCATTAGAGTTTGGAAGAAACCTAGCATGTTGCGAGCTTATGTGACCTCACTTTGGATTGCTTTTGGGACATGTAGGGCCAAGTTCAAGGTAGTTGAAGCTTAAAATAGAATGTTTGGTTTCGAGTCAAATACTAGAGTACGAATGAGATTATTCAGTGCAACTTTTAGTCTAAAGATGCTGCCTTGGATTGCTTTTGCCCCTACAGTCAAGGTCACTAGTCACTAAAATAAGAAAAATCAGTTTCCGGTTAATAATTTAAGTTTGTAATGAGTTGTTTTTTCTTGTTAAGACATTGCTTGGGATTGCTAAAGGCTACTGTTACTACATCGTCGGATACCCACGATTGATAAACATGTCACATAACATG
Source organism: Ruditapes philippinarum (assembly GCF_026571515.1). Taxonomy (NCBI): domain Eukaryota; kingdom Metazoa; phylum Mollusca; class Bivalvia; order Venerida; family Veneridae; genus Ruditapes; species Ruditapes philippinarum. Next base: position 46,480 of record NW_026859850.1, read on the forward strand.
CAATCAATAATTGTTAATGGTTCGGCCGTTGGTATCCGACGATGCTGTTACTAAAGAATCGACAATCGGTTTCGGGTCATTAAACAGAGTTAGGAATGAGATTTGTCAATTTAATTTTAATTTTTACAAGAAGGTCTAATCACAAACCTTGTTTTGAATCCTTACCAATATGTTCAATTATACATTTTACATCTAAAACTGTGCACATGGTCCAAACCTAATAGTTGTACATCAAAGGACAATTAAGTATGTCAATTCATCAAAATCAAGGTCAGTTTATATCAAAGTTCAATTTTACACCTTAATCTGTGCACATGGTTCAAATTTCAAATCTGTACATCAAAGGACAATTAAGTATGTCAATTCATCAAAATCTATGTCAGTTTATATCAAAGTTCAATTTTACACCTTAATCTGTGCACATGGTTCAAATTTCATACCTGTACATCAAATGAGAGAATCACTTTATCAAAATCTAGGACAACTGATATCAGAGTTCAAAAGTAGGTCACTTCAAGGACAAGAAAATAGGTCAATTCATCGAAATCTAGGTCAGCTGAAATTAAAGTTTAATTATACATCTTAAACTGTGCATATGGTTCAAATTTCATAGCTGTACATCAAAGGACAAAAAAGTATGTTACTTCATCAAATTATCTTAGTCAGCTGATATCAAATGTCAAAAGTAGGTCACTTTGTCAAATTAATTTCACATCTAAAACTGTGCACATGGTCCAAATGCCATAGCTGTAGGAATAAAAATAAATAGAATTTCATCAATTAACCTAAGGTGAATTAAAGGTCAAACTCACATCTAAATAATTGAACATTTCTATTTGACCACAAGTCTTTTCTTGTCCAAGTATGAATGAAATCCAAACGTAGACAACAAAATTATGATAATTTAACCAAAATTCAATTCAACTTGACAGTCAAGGTCTTCAAAAGCTCAAGGCCAGTTCTAGATTTTATATGGTCTTGTCTATAAGGTTGTTTTTTTCCAAGTATGAAGATTATCCATTGATAACTTGCCAATTTATAACTAATTATAACTATGAATGAAAATTCAACAATTTGACCTTCAAGGCCAATGTCAAACATGAGTCAATGTCAATTTGAGTTTAATCTTAATGAAGGTTCTGACCTTAAAGATGTTGTGTCTTAATATGAAGATATAATAAGGCCTGTCAGGTTAACTTGATGGTCTATCCTAAAGGATTGTTGTATTCAAGTTTGAAGACAATACATTCAAAAATAACACAGTTATAGCCACTAATAGAACAAGAACCGGTTGAACTTGGTGATGCTCCCCAAGAAGGTTTTGGACACAGGAAAGTATAAAAAAAATAAACAAAGGGCAAAAACTCCAAAATTTGGCAAGGCAGAGTTACGGTTCTTTCGCACTACAAACCTACTCAATGAGATCTATCTATCTGCAAAGTTTCATGTTGATAACTCTTATAGTTTCAGAGTTATGCCCCGGACAAAGTTCAAAGTGTAAAAATAAACAAAGGACAATAATTTAAGTATTAGGCAAGACAGAGTTACGGTTAGTGTGTACTGCACACATTCTCAATGAGATCTATCTACCTACAAAGTTTCATGTTGATACCTCTTATAGTTTTAGAGTTATGTCCCTGACAAAGTTCAAAGTGTAAAAATAAAAGGGCAATAATTAAAAAATTAGGCAAGGCAGAGTTACAGTTCTTGTGCACTGCACACCTACTAAATGAGATCTATCTACCTACAAATTTTCATGTTGATACCTCTTGTTGAATTCAAAGTTATGTCCCCGACAAGAAAAGTGGACGGATGTTCTAACGGGACAGTAATAATGTGGCTACTCTATTGTTCTCTCTATTGTTCTTTTTAACCACACGAAAGAAAATAGCCACATAAAAGCATTACGGAATGAGTGACATCAAAGAGAAAGAACAGTTACCTATTGTCCCTCTAGCCACATTATTACACTCCCGTGAGAGCTGACATACAGACGGACAAAGCGACGATTATATGCTCACCCTTCGGGGAGCATAAAAATCAACCAAAATTTAGATATTTTGTCTACTTGAAGATCTTGTCCCAAGGGTTGTCGTGGCTAAGTATAAAAACAATACACCATAAACTTAAAAAGTAATGATCAAAGTGAAAGCTTGCAAATGGCAACACCGCCATGACTGTAACAATACTTTTTTTTTTCAAAAATAAAAAGTCGAACTAAAAATTAGTTTCCAGTTGAAATTAAGAACAGAGGTTGTTTAGCACTTATTAACTCTGGCATCCATGTTTGTCAGCAAACCAAAACCATTTCAGCAATTTTAGTAAAAAACAACCAAAACCATTTCAGCAAATTTAGTAAAGAACAACCAATCATTCCTTACAGTTTTATCAAAAACCTAAAGCATGTCTAAGATGTTAGTTGAAACTTTATGACCTAATGACCATTTCTGTAAAGTTACATTAAAATCTATAGCGTGAATATAAGCTTATTTGGTGGCCATTTTTCTTCAGCAGACTGTAACAATTTCAGTGATTTTGGTAAAAGGCCGCCTATGATCATTTATGTTAAGTTTCACTAAAATATACCCAATGGCAGTGATGTTGTTGAAAGTGTTTTATATTTATCTTGTAAAACACAATAGAATTATAGTTTCATCAAAATATACTACATGTGGCTAATTTCTATTTTGAACTCTGGCGGCTAATTTTGTTAAACAACAAGAAAGATATTAGTAACTTCTTAAAGGACCACTTAATGATCATTCCTCTGGAGTTTCATCAAAATCTTCATAGTGGTTTGTGGACATGTCCTTTACAGGTCCTTCTTTTATTGCAGCAGACATGGACCATTTGAGGAATTGTCAGAGGACCATTCAAAGATCATTCCTGTATAAGTTCAACACTATTTACATCTAAGATAATCCGTGATAATTTCCTTGTTTTAATTCTTTTAATTTCATAATAATGTTATCAGCTATGCTAGCAAAATATCTTCTACACTCAGTAAATTAATATTGATTCGACAATGTTGCTTAGCATTCATACATTTGACCTAATCACAAAATTGAAACTGATTGACTAATTATAAAATATTTAAATTCATTTAATATAGAATCTTATTGGCTGATTCACAATTATGCAAATGATTTGGATGTAAGTGCAGAGATAAAACAAACAACAGACTTTAAAACATTATTCTTTTATGAACTGTACATTGATATATTCAATCTATTACTGTAATATCTTCGATCTTTTCCTGTAAAACATTAAACAAAAAAGCCAGCCAATGCATCTTCAAACTGGTTAATGAACTTGGCTTTAAGCTTGTCCATTCACATTGTTTGGTTGTATGATTTTCACATCTAAACAGCTGTTTTGTAATGTGATCTTAGAAACTATATGTTGCCCTGTTACCATGGAAACATCATCTTTAATGATAATGCCTGCTTGTTTCCAATGACAACGAGAATCCAAGGTGCTGATCACAATGTCTTTGTTTAACCTCAATTCAAACCAGTATACTAAAGCTGTGATCTTCCCAGAGGTCACAACCTCAACTGACCTTTCAACCGTTTGTTCAAGGTCATTTTTTGTAGTTTTTGCAGAGATTCCACTTATATCAATGGTAAGAATTTCTTGTACATCAGTAAGTCGAGTATAATTCAGGCTTGTCATATCAATATTCATGTGATTTTGCATCTGAAAGAATAACAATAGCATTAAAGGAACATATACAGTTCAAAACTTGTTAATTGAATTAAATTGAAAATGCTTTTTTTCTATACATGTCCATGTTACAAAATTGACCATGTTACAAAAGTGACCATCTGGGTGAGGCTATTTTTCAAAACCAAGGAGTATGACAAACATAACTTTTTGTAAAGGACTATTAAGTAATGCTACCTGCCAAATATCTATTTTATTTTATGAGCCAATCACTACATGCAAGTGTGTTTCTTCATCAAAACAGATGACTGGCCACATAGAACAACTTTTGACCTTATGTGCATGATCTTAATTAGTTTTTATGCACTCCAGAGTTTAATTTTTACTGTATTCCCTTAATTCACATATGCAACAGATGAACCATTTCATAATATTTTTCCAGCCTCTCTAACATTGAACATAAGGAAAAAAGTATGAAAAAATAGTAAGTTAGACAGAAAGATGGAGGGAAGACAACCCTGCAACTGTAAGAAATATGAAGGATAAGAAGTACCTGGAAAACATTGATGAAGTCTGCAATCTGAAACCCTAGAGTCCTATCATTTCCTGTCACATGACTCAAGCTTTCAAGTTCTTCAGACTCTATAAATAGCCCGTGAATTTTTACCTCAGCAGGAAGAATCAAACCATCCTTTTTTAAACTTGCTATCCTGAAAATGAATCAAAAAAAATTTCAGTGTATTATTCAGTCATGTGACATTCCTGGGGACCAGTCCAAAAAAGGTCACATGTATATAACAAGTCTTTTAATCCAGGTACACAAAAAATGTATTCAAAATATTGCTATAATATTATATGTATTTATATTTTGTTATATTGTTATTTTTGTTGGAGATATAACACAATCTCTCTTTACCTAATCTTTTCTTTTTTAACCCTTGTTAAATATCTTAAATAGACTTGCCAGTCTTTCAATCTGAACAAAAACATTAATAATTTTTAGGGAAAATTTCAAAATACCGGTAATTACTGAGTGAAGTAAAGTGTCAAGAGTCTAGGTCAAATCCTTTTTGAGCTAAAATTGACACAAGTTGAAAATTGCAAATTTTTACTACATCAAGGGCAATAACTCTACAAATACTAAATAAATCAACAAAAAAACCCACATGTGCACTACTACACATACTAACCAACATTCCTGTATAGTTTCATGACAGTATGGGAAATTCTTTTTGGACTACGGGCTACACAAGTTGAAAATTGCAAATTTTTACTACCGGTAAGTCAAGAGCAATATCTCTGACAAAATCATATTAATCCACAAGTAATACCCCAGGTGCACAACTTCACATACTGACCATCATTTCTGTAAATTTTGTTCATTCTAACTGAAGCACTTTTAGAGCTTCATGTGACACAACATGTGGTTATTGTTTCTTCATATTTTTCAGTGATTCTGATTACAACACAAACCAATCAGTCATAAACAGTAATGTACCAAAGAGATGTATATTTTGTGATTGTTAAGCATTTCAGTTAACAATCACAAAATATACATCTCTTTGGTACATTACTGTTTATGACTGATTGGTGTGTGTTTTAATCAGAATTTACATCAGATGCACCGAAATGGTTTGAAATTGAAAATGCATAATTATCCCTAATTGTATTGGTTGAGAAAATAATGGTAATTACAGTAATTTACTGCCCAACAGCTGTTGTGTTAACCAAGGTGAAGTTACTGAACAAATACTCCAAAGTTTTAAGTGAATATATCCAATGGATTTTGAGGAATGTAATTTAACAAAAAGATAACCTAAGAAATTCAAAGAAAAAAAGGGGGTATAACTGAGCAAAAGTAAATTATAAGGTTACCTGCCCTTGAAAATGCATTCAAATTTTAAAATTAAACAAGTACTGTAATCCTGTCATACCTATGATATACTAGATCTTCAAACACTTGTTGTCTAAGAGCACCGCATGGCTCAACCACATCACATACAATCACATCCACTTTCATTTCAAGGTCATTCAAGTCAGACAACTCTGTCAGAATTATCTCCCCTGGTTTGCAACCATTTAGTGCTGCCACCTGGTGTAATGTATTATGATGTTCTTCTGGTGTTGCCATGGTGACCCTATTATAACCCATTTTGGCTGCCTGAATGCCCAAGAATGATAAATGAGGAGAAATGTAGAGAAATGACAAATATGAGCCTGGTTTTTGTGCCCTATAGGACTCCAGCACATGGCAGTAATGTCTGTTCAGTTGTATGTCATTCACATATTCAATGTCAACTTGCTCAGCATATGAAATCAACTTGGGAACAGTGTGTGAATATTTCCCAGCCACTGTAACACTATCCATATACTCTAGAGGAGGCATTGCATCAAATGTTTCAGTTAGCCTAGTTTTTCTACCAACAATGCTTGTTGTAACATGTGTATCAGTATTATTTATGTCTAGAGAACATTTCTCCATCTCTCTGTCAACATCTAAGAATGAGGTACTTTTTTCATTATTTTCAATGACACATGGATTAGAAATGATGTCAATCTCCTGGTTTATACATGCTGCTACCTGTTCATAATTGTCAGTTTTATTCTCTTCTAATGTACACAGGTTTGTTATATTAGAACAATTTTCAAATTCCTGACTTGCACTGCAGTTTGTATCAACATTATGACATTGACTGTAATGAGTGTTTCCTATACCCCCTGTCTCAACATCATCACAAATGTTTGTCCTCTTATTCTCTAATACATTCTCACCATCTAGTACATTACCATCTATATTAGCTTCACAATTACAAGTGTATATATCCGACTCACAACTTTCTACTTTTCTTTTCCGGAAAGGTAAACAATTTGTACTACATTCTTTCACCGATGTTCCACTACATGTCTTAAATAAGTCACTAGTTTTAGATATACTTGTAGCAAGGTTGTGGTCCTTAACATGTTTTGCTAATGTGGTTTTAAACTGTTCGTTCTGCGCTGCTTCACATTTGGACAGTCTTAGACAGTCACATTCATAATGGAATGTTGCTCTCACTTTCTCTTTTCTCTTTACATGACAATTTTCATGACCTTAAAATAAAAATAACAATTAAATATCTCACAAATATTATACAACAATATCCACAATATATTTCTTAATTTATGCAATTAAGACTTGGTATCTGGTTAAGTGAAATGTATAATATTGAGAGAAAATGTGTATAGTAATGCAACTAGGACATCATTACAATGTCATGAATACCAACATTAAGGTGTGCAGAAATCTGCATTTTTTCAACCTGCCCTTAGGCAAGTTGGACAGAAATATTAACTTGTTTACAGCTTAAAAGTTGTCAGATGTTAAAACAAAAGGGTCCTTCAATAGAACAAGAGGGCCATGATGGCTTTGAAATTGCTCACCTAATCTCAAAAAAAAAAAGAAACAAGTAATATTGTTAACTATAAACAAAAGCAGATATAAAATCTAAATCTTAAACTGATATCACAAATATCGCAAAGTTCATATTTGTATCTTAAATAGTCCATGTGTAAAAACATTACTGGTTGCTATTGCTAAGGGAAAACAACAATTCCAAAAGATATGTACATATAAGGAAAACCAATGACCCCTTGGGCAGGGCCAATTTTGACCCTAAGGCTTTTATTTTAACAAACTTGGTAGACACCCTCTAGAAGAGGTTTCATGCTAAATATCTAAGCTCTCTGTTTTTTTAAAGCTTTTTTTTTAAGGTTTTACAATATACATATAAGGCAAAATCAATTTACACCTTATATAGGGCCACTTTTGACCACAGGGCTTTTATTTGAACAAACTTGGTAGACACTGATTAGAAGATTTTTCATGCTTAATAATTTAATGCACAAATAAGTGAAAATTCAATTATTTAACCTTCAAGGTCATAAAAGAGCCAAAGTCAATTTTAGTTTGATAAACATGAAGGTCTTGTCCTAAAGAATGTTCTGTTATAATATGAAGTCAATCCATTCAATAATATCAAAGTTACAGCCAGTTACAGCCAAAAAAAATGAAAATTTCAATAATTTGACCTTCATATTCAATGTCATTTATGAGTGAAGGTCAAGGTCTGTCCAGTCATTTTTAAGGGCTATCCTTGAAGATTATCATGTTAAAGTTTGAAGACAATCCATTAAAAAATAACAAAGTTACAGCCAATAATAGCCAAAAAAAGAAAATTTCAATAATTTGACCTTCATAGTCAAGGTCATTTATGAGTGAAGGTCAAGGTCTGTCTGGTTATTTTAAAGGATTATTATTAACTAAGTTTGAAGATAATCCATTCAAAAATAACAAAGTAACAGCCAATAATAGCCAAAAAAATGAAAATTTCAATAATTTGACCTTCAAAGTCAAGGTCATTTATGAGTGAAGGTCAAGGTCTGTCTGGTTATTCTGAAGACAATCCATTCAATAATAACAAAGTAACAGCCAATAATAGCAAGAACAAGTAAAATTTGGACTTTTGACCTTGAAGGTCAAGGTCATTCATGGATGAAGGTCAAGGTTAGTGTGGTCTACTGAAAGTCTTGTCCCAAGGGTTGTTGTGGCCAAGTATGAAGACAATACATCAAGAACTAAAAAAGTTATGATCCAGGTACAAGTTTGCGGACGGCAACGCCCCCAGACTATTACAATACCTCTACTTAAACAAGAGCTGTCCGTAAGACAGCGCGCTCGACTTTTTTATTGCTTGCCAATAAAAAAAGTTTTTGCAGTAAAAGGCAATACAAGAATCTCTGTATTTTTAAAGTGAACTAGTTGTTTGATACCCTTGAATATTACAGCAATGTTTATATGACATAATTTATGGTAAAGTGAACAAGTGGATAGGAATGAATTTTTTTAGATTTTTTAAGTTTTTTAGTGCTTGCCTATAATACAAAACATTGACAGTTAAGGGCCATAATTCAAATAAAATCTTTGACAGAATTACCTTCTCCTGGACATGTTTGGGAATCATGATTGTAAACAAGTATTCCAACTTTCAAATTAATATCTCAAACAGTTCAGTCAAAAAGTGGACTGGTACTAAAAACTTAACCAAGATTCTAAGTCGATAAAAGGCCTTAATTTTTAAAACAAATCCTTGACAGAGTTACCTTCTCTTGCGTACAGATGGGGGTAATGATGTGAAATAGCATTAAAAGTTTCAAAGCAATATCTCAAAGGGTTAAGGCAATAAGTGGATTTTACCCATATTCAATGTATTTTCTAAGTCAAAAAGGGGCATAATTCTGTCAAAAACCTTGACAGAGTTATGTCCTCTTGTCTGTTGATGAAGGTCGTGATGGTAAACAAGTATGGTCAGTTTCAAAGCAATACCTCCAATGGTTTTGAAATAAAGTGAGGTGGTACAAAAAACTTAACCAAGCTCAATACACTTTCTAAGTCAAAAAAGGGCCATAATTCTGTCAAAAACCTTGACAGAGTTATGTACTCTTGTCTGTAGATGGAGGTTATGATGGTGAACAAGTATGGTAAGTTTCAAAGCCATACTTGTAATACTTCTGAAATAAAGTGGGGTGGTACGAAAAACTTAACCAAGGTGTGACGCCAACGCCGACGCCGGGGCGAGTAGGATAGCTCCCCTTTTCATAGAAAAGTCGAGCTAAAAAACAAAGTCGAGCTAAAAATGTAATGATTAGTTGAATTGTTCTGCTTCACACAATATATTAATCATTAAATTCATCAATGAAATTCAATGCAGACATATAGGAAACCTTTAGTATGTCGATAATATGGAGTCCCATACTACATATAAGGAAAATCAATGACCCCCAAGATGCAGGGCTTTTATTTGAACAAATTTGGTAGACACCCACTAGAATATGTTTAAGGCTAAATATCTAAGCTCTAGCTCTCTGGATTTTTTAAGAGAAGATTTTTTGTGTTTTTTGAGTTCTGCATGGAATTAAATTCTTTGAACAATTTTCAAAGGTGATCATCAAAGGAACATTCCTGTGAAGTTTAGATGAATTTAACTTAGCGGTTTATGAGGAGATGCCATTTAGAGTACCGGGTAAAAGTTAACAAACAGACAGATGCCTGGCGGATGACAGACGAATTGTGATCACAAAAGCTCACGTTGTCACTTTGTGGCAGGTAGCTAAAAATGTGGACAAATTTCCATTATTGTATGGTAGAATATAAATGTTTGTGGAAAATTTCTGTAAATTTTATACAAAACTGTTCTTTTGAAGGAAATTTAAGTGTCAAGAAAACCCAAATGTGAGCTTACAGTCATGTTCCTTTGTCTGTCTGCAATTTAGAATAAAGTTTTTCTGGTTGAACACTTTCTGATTCTTCAGGTATTTTATGTGGCTTAGAAATGTCCAATTTAACAACAAATTTGTCCAGTATTACTGATTTGACAAAAAAAACCAACACCTTTACAATTGCAACAAAATGGGCAAGACATTATTTATTTCTACATTGAGATGATACAACCAATAAGGAAACTTGCTTTATGAAAGCTAGTGTTTCAGGCATGAGGTGGCCAACACGGGGAAATTATTGGTACAGGAAAGTATTCATAGTATTATCTACAGAAAGTAAACATATATTTCATAACAATACTTGGAGATTAAATGTTCCCAATAATTGTTAATGGATAAACATACATATTCTTGTCTGTGTATGTTTTTTTTTTTCTGGCTCAGAAATCCACTTGTCCATGGACAAGTTCTAAGGGAAAATCTACCTGTCTGCTGACAAGAGATCTGATATTTGTTTGTTTGGGGTTTTACGTCACACGGACACAGTATAGGTCATTTGGCGACGTTCCAGCTTTACTGGTGGAGGAAGACCTCAGGTGCCCTTCCGTGCATTATTTCAGGCACGAAAGGGCACCTGAGTAGAACCACTGACGTTCTGATAGCTTCCTCACATGAAAGAATCCGCAGTCCCTGTCGGGATTCGAACCCACAGCGGTGAGGGGCAAGTGGTTTGAATTTAACGACCTTAACCACTCGGCCACGGACGCCCCTAGAGATCGGATAAGTATAACTGATTGATGTTGGAAATACTGATGCACAAAGAGAGTGCACCTATTTTGTACTGCATTAAAATCATATTATCACATACCCTTGTCGCTTTTGCAACTCCGTAAAAATGGTATTGCACAGCCGTACATATATTTTGATGTTATTTGTGTTATACAAACATAGTGTAAAGATGCACTAAATGTTAGCCTTATACTGAATGTGAGTCAATGAAAAATGATTCTTTTTCACATTAAATGGTCTTTATTTTTGGTATGTGGTAAGTAGAGTATTCAATTCATGTAAGTTCGTTACTGAATGTCCAATATTTATTGAACTTGTTGAATAAAATAATACTATGCTCGCCCGAGGCTCTAATTATATAATTTCATTAAACTCATTCAATAAATTCAGTATTGAACTTACACACATTCAATATCCTCTATTTATTATATATTGAGACAGATATTACACATGTTTTGTTTACTTCATTTAATGTACAGCTTATATAACCTACTGTTGGATTGTTTCCTGCTAATGGAGGTAACAGGATAAATTGCTTGTTCCCAGCAACTCTTCTTATCTGCCCCTGTCCCTATAGTGATTGTGTCATCAAGGTGAAGGTCAAACCATACAGCAAGAGCATCAAGGCGGCCATCTTGCTTCACAAATAAATCACATAACCAATCTTTACCTTTGTGTAAAGCTTCCAGCTCCTGTAATTTCATATATTCTTGTATTATAACAGTTTCACCATAAATCCAACTTAAATAAACTGAGAGCCATATTAAACATTTGTGATATAATAAGAATCAATTTTTATTCACTGTTCAATAATGAAATTGAAAGAACAATTTTTGTAAATTTTCTATAAATCAGGTACCACATGCAATGAAATTATTGGTTGACCTAATAACAAGAGCTATCCCATAGCAGGGGACACACTCTTCTTGTTTTTAAAGGCAAACACTTTGGAGTAAGGGTTCTCTAAGAAAACACCATTTCCTGTGGGCCAAATTTAATCTAAAACACCCACACTGATGTGAGGGTCATTAACAATAGCTTGAATTTTTCTATTGAAAAGTGGAGCTAAAAAATATTTGAAAAGTATAGAGTTTAATGTGCAGACACTTAATGTTCAAATTCTGACCTTTAAGGATGACCTTCACCTAGTATCTGCTTATGCCCAAGTCAATGAAAAATTACTTAATTTGAACTGTTTCATCAGTCACATTATGTCATGTTTTAAACACTTTCTGATGAGGTAAAACACTCAAACATATATTTGTACAATATGTTTTATTTTTTATATAATCTGTACAGTGGTACAAATACAACATAAGTTTAGTTATAGATTTGCAAAAACATCACTACATAGAAATTTAATTTATGACAGACAATATTTGTTTAACACTAACAACCAAACAATTTCGTTCCATCTAAATTTGCAGATAAAAATATTCAAAAGGTTATAACTTCTGCATATAGAAGAATTATTTGAACTAGTTTCCACATACAAGTACAAACAGTTTTAAGGAAATCCATCTCCAGCTGTAGCATTCACAAGACTACAAGTGCATGGACAGACTGGCATGGGATCAAGCTCACTCCAGTATACCCCCTTTCAACTTTGTTTGTTTCATCGGGGTATAACTTCCTAATGTAATTTGTTTTTGTTTCAAAACACAGCATTCCTATATGAAATGTAATTATGATTTAATTCCAGATTTTGCCTTTCATGTCATTCAATAATTAAACCTGCAATTTGACTATTTAAGCCACTAGATGGCGCTGGGGCAAATTTTCATGGTATTTTTGACATGCTTTACATCCAACAGCCCTTTTTTTGAAATAGTGAAATAACCAAGAAGTAATTTGCCTAAAAAATTTTTGTATAACTTCTTTGCAACATTTGAAATAAAATGGCAGAGAAAATTTCATGAAAAATTCACTTAAATGTACTTTGTGAAAAAAAATATCAGTTAACTGTCAAAAATTTGAAAATCCTGGGGCGGAGTAAATGGGGTCATGAACTTCAGATTGTAAACAAATACACATGGCAGTGTTAACTTTCCTGCAGAAGATTGAAATATTACTCATGGCATCTGTTTGGGAAGGGAGCTGATCAGTAATAACAATTGTTATCATCTGCTATAGTGTTTGTTTACATCAAATTAAGCACTGGTACAGTGTCCTCTGCATGAGTGATGGTTAGTTCATCTGATAAACACAACTACAAAATTCTCCCTACCAGGGCAGGGATTTTTGGGGCTTTAAGCATGCAATATACAATGATTACATAAGAAACTTACACAAAGGTTGCAAAAGCTCACTCTGAGTAGTTCTACAATGTTGGTGAGTATCTTATAGCCTCCCCTGATCTTTGCCAAGTTTTCCGTTGTATAAGGTTCCTCGGCAATATGACCAGTGTTACATAACAAGTTTATGTGACTTACATCAAGATTCTGCAATACTGGATACAGTAATCTGAAACATTAAACTATTCTACATCACAAATATATTTGTATACCAAAACAAGGGTGCCATAGTCACAAAATACGCCCGTTTACAAAAGCTTTAGATGGAGATGGGGGCATTATGGATAAGTGTTATCTAGCAAGCAAGTTTTTATTCTTGGCACTGTGTTGTTAAATGAACCTTAAAACAAATCAATAGGGAAGATATGCACAGGATGTGTGACCTTGACCTTGGTCGCAGGGACCTGAATTTTATGCACGGCACTCAGCCTCACAATGATGAACATTTGTGCCAAATTATATTGAAATCCCTCTATGCATGTAGAAGTTTTGCTCCAGACAAGCGTTTTTCTATGAGCTCTAACTGTGACCTTCACCTTTGACCTAGAGACTTGGTTCATGTGCAGGGCACTACGTCTCATGGTGGTGAACAATTCTATAAAGGAACATTAAAATTCCTCCATGCATGTAGAAAATATGCTCCGGACAACATCTGGATATTTAATCATCTCCAGTGACCTTGACCTTGCAAATATTAATCTAAATTAAATGTGTCACACCTGTAGTCATGATAGTTACCATTTGTGCTACAATCCATCAATAAATGATGACTAAATGGTCCCTATACACATCTTCAAATTTTTATCTGAACTTTGACCTCTATGTGTAACCTTGACTTTGGTCGCAGGGATCTGAATTTTGCGTGTGACACTCAGCCTCACAATGGTGAACATTTGTGCCAAGTTATATTGAAATCCCCCTATGAATGTAGAAGTTTTGCTCCGGACAAGCGTTTTTCAATGAGCTCTAAGTGTGACCTTGACCTTTGACCTGGATCATGCATGGAGCAATACATATCATGGTGGTGAACATTTCCATAAAGTATTATAAAATTTTTTCCATACATGTAGGAGATATGCTCCAGACAAAATCTGGATATTTCACCATCTTTAGTGACCTTGACCTTGCATATATTGACCTAAAGTACATGTGTCACAGCCGTAGTCATGATAATGACCATTTGTGTTACAATCCCTCAATAAATGATGATTAAATCGTCCCTATACACATCTTCATATTTTTATCTAAACTTTGACCTCTATGTGTGACCTTGACCTTGGCTGCAGGGACCTGAATTTTGTGCGTGACACTCTGCCTCACAATGGTGAACATTTGTGCCAAGTTATATTGAAATCCCTCTATGCATGTGGTAGTTTTGCTCCGGACAAGCGTTTTTCAATGAGCTCTAAGTGTGACCTTGACCTTTGACCTAGAGACCTAGTTCATGTGCGTCACATGGCTTCTCATAATGGTGAACATTTCTATGAAATTTCATTAAAATCCCTCCATGCGTGTAGGAGATATGCTCCAGACAAAATCTGGATATTTCATCATCTTAAGTGACCTTGACCTTGTATATATTGACCTAAATTATATGTATCACAGCCATAGTCTTGATAATGACCATTTGTGTTACAATCCCTCAATAAATGATGACTAAATGGTCCATATACACATCTTCATATTTTTATCTGAACTTTGACCTCTATGTGTGACCTTGACCTTGGCCGCAAGGAGCTGAATCTTGCGCGCGACACTCCGCCTCACAATGGTGAACATTTGTGCCAAGTAATATTGAAATCCCTCTATACATGTGGAAGTTTTGCTCCGGACAAGCATTTTTCAATGGGCTCTAAGTGTGACCTTGACCTTTGACCTAGAGACCTGGTTCATGTGCGCGACACTGCTCCTCATAGTGGTGAACATTTCTATGAAGTTTCATTAAAATCCCTCCATACATGTAGGAGATATGCTCCGGACAAAATTGGACGCCGCCCGCCCGCCAGGGGCGTTCCCATAATACGTCCCGTTTTTCAAACGGGCGTATAAAAAACTAAATGGTAACCTAAAACAATGCCTAAAACAGCAAGTGAAAATGTGGGAGGCCCCGTTTTAAGACTTGGTTACCTGCATAAGGCTAGTGCTACATACAGTGACCTCAAACATAATTAATAGCAGACTGATAAATTTAAATTTTGTGCTTGTCTGAGAAAAGAGATATTAAAGGAATTCCACTGAGGTATTTTAACATGAAAGTACTGGAAAATAATTTTTGATATTAACCTTCTGTTTGATGTAGGTCTAGACCAATAAATTGTGTGCCAAATTAAAGATCATTCCCTCATTTTGTTTTAACAGCATTACTAATCTAATTGTGAAAAGTGACCCACAAATGAAAACTTCAATGCTTTTTATTCAAATTGGGCTGAGAATAGCACAAAAATACGATTTTCAATTTTCAATTAATTCAGAGTATACTATTTTTCCATATGGTTCTGTTTTTAAGTGCCCCAGCTAATCTTTGTAAGAATTTGAAATTTTCTTTAAGGCTTTTGGACCTTAGTAGAGTTCATTTAACCAGTATCAATCTAGTAATTGCAACATAATCACTATCTGTTCTTTTCCATGTTTATCATGTGCTACTCGGTACCTGTTTATTTATGTGTTCATAATATTATACATGTACTACAGATTGTTAAATATAGATATTCTCAGTTCATTGCTAAACTTTATGAATCAAATGTTGTACTTTTTGCAACAAAGTAGTGCAATCAGAAACAAAAGATATACTGCAAAATCATTATTATTCATGGGAAACTAATTTTTGTAGTTTCTGTGGATTGGTCAATACACAAATTTGAGATCCAAGGAAATTTCATTAGTTTGTTGTAAGATTATTTTGCATCACATTATTTACGTTCTACCTTTTTGAAAAATAGTCAGTCCACGACTTTAAGAATCCACAAACAAGTTCTTTGTGACATAACCACGAAATTTCATGCCCATGAAATTAAATGAATTCACAGTACCTTGTAATACATCAGTATACCTGCTCTGAGTTCTTATAGTTTCACACTCAATTCCACAAACATACATGGTGGCCCCACATGGTATAACTGTTCCCATCTGAAATTATGTAAACAATTATATTGTTCTGCAATCTAAAACATTAATACAGAAGGTGTTTCATGCTTAATATCTAAGCTTTAGCTCTTAGGGTGTAAGTAAGTAAAGTCTTTATTTACTGAGGCTACACATTTGGTTTCCCAATCTTCCATGTGGGCCTCAAAACATAAATATACATAAAATATACATAATTTACATCATGGTTATACAGCGAAATTTTCAAATAACATACATGAAAACACAAAATGCATAATATATACATGAAAACACAACAACAAAAACAATGTACATTCAAACAAAATACATATTCAAAACACAATGCATGTACATACATTACTTAACACTAAATAGGTACTTATGTGAAATTCCAACTGATATAGGAAGCTTGGAATTTTCCAGTAGTTTCAGATTTAAAAATAGATAAAAGAAGGTTTTATAGTTATTTTTTTCGGTTGCCATGGCAAGCAGAATTTAGCATGGAGCGTAATTCTTTGGACAATTTTTTAAGAGTTTCATGCCAGGAACATTTCTGCCCAGTTTTAACAATATCGGCCTTTTGGTATGAGAGGAGATGTTATTTATAGACAAGAGGGCCATGATGGCCCTGAAGTCGCTCACCTGTATATAGGCCCCCGGGGCGGGGCCAGTTTAAACCCCAGGGCTTTTATTTGAACAAACTTGGTAGACACCCATTAGAAGATGTTTCATGCTAAACATATAAGGTCTAGCTTGTCAAGTCTTTTCTTTACACATATAGTTAAAAACAATGACACACCTGGGGCAGCGCCAGTTTTGACCCAAGGGCTTTTATTTGAACAATCTTTGTAGACACTTACTAGAAAATGTTTCATGCTTAATATCTAAACTCTAGCTCTTTTGGTTATTTCAAAGAAGATTTTTAAGTTTAATTTGCTATACACATATAAGGAAAATCAATGTCTCCCGGGGCGGGGCCAATTTTGACCCCAGGGCTCTTATTTGAACAAACTTGGTAGACATCCATTAGAACATGTTTCATGCTAAATATCTTAGCTCTAGCTCTTTGGGTTCTTTAAAAGAAGATTTTTTTAAGTTTTTACTATATGCATATAGGGAAAATCAATGACCCCCTTGGGCGGGGCCAATTTTGACCCAATAGCTTTTATTTGAACAAACTTGGTAGACACTCATTAGAAGATGTTTCATACCAAATATCTAAGCTCTAGCTCTTAGGGTTTTTTAAAAGAAGATATTTAAAGTTTTTTCTTTCGGTTGCCATGGCAACCAGAGTTCTGCATGGAATTAAATTCTTTGAACAATTTTCAAAGGTGACCACCAAAGGAACATTCCTGTGAAGTTTGGATGAAATTGGCTTAGTGGTTTATGAGGAGATGTCATTTAAAGTAAAAGTTTACGGACGGACGGACGCCGGACGAAAAGCGATCACAAAAGCTCACCCTGTCACTTTGTGACAGGTGAGCTAAAAAACGACTCACTGACGGGAAGTGCCCTTAAACACTTTATGCTCAGGTGAGCTAAAAAAAAAATAAAGATCAAATGTTTTTCATGATATTTAGAACATAACTGAACCAGAAACAAATTTTCAATTTCACAAGTTATCATAACATAACATAACATTAATTATTTTACTTACTGGTGATGTAGATATGAGGTTTTTCCAGGCATGTATTAGAGTAGAGACAATATGTTCCCCAAATAAACCAGCATCAAAGGTTTCTGTAACCACTAACTTTACGCTGCCAGGTTTATTAAAAGAATTAATAATATAATGTAAAAGATTATTTTCAAATTTCCAATAACATATCATACTAAAATCATATCTTTAATTCTATCTTTCATACCTATTAAAAACATCTACTTGTAAATGCATATTAAAGATACAGAGAAAAAAGAAAGGAACTCAATGTGCTACCAGTAATGTAATATAAATTTTTACAATCCAATACCAGACAAGAAAGAAATTTTTTAGAAGACTGCCTTCCATTCTATTCCTGTTTGAAATGCTAAATTGTAAACTGTAACATATATCATGTATACATACATGTATATTCTGAGAAATAAAATACTTTTAACCCCATTTAACTTAAAAACGAAAACATGTTAAGAAGAAATGGTATACATGTACCTTGAAGAGAGGTGTGACGGAATTTCAATGTCTGTGGAATGTTTGTGAAGCAAATTAATTTTGTGGAAGACACCGTTAGCTTGGAGAACATCATGTGCTACATCAATCATAGCACGAGATCCATCACATGCAGTCACTTCAACAGCCCCAGAAAATTCACTCATCATACTGTCCAAAAAGATAATTCATTCATCATATAGTACTGTCCAATAAGATAATTCACTCATCATACAGTACTGTCCAATAAGATAATTCACTCATAATACTGTCCAATAAGATAATTCATTCATCATACAGTACTGTCCAATAAGATAATTCACTCATAAAACTGTCCAATAAAATAATTCACTCATCATACAGTACTGTCCAATAAGATAATTCATTCATCATACTGTCCAATAAGAGAATTCACTAATCTAATCATACTCTCAAATAAGATAATTCATTCATCATACTATTCAATAAGATAATTCACTCATCATACAATACTGTCCAATAAGATCATTCATTCATCATACTGTCCAATAAGATAATTCACTAATCATACTGTCCAATAAGATAATTCACTCATCATACAGTACTGTCCAATACAATAATTCACTAATCATACTGTCCAATAAGATAATTCATTCATCATTCAATACTGTCCAATAAGATAATTCACTAGTCATACTGTCCAATAAGATAATTCATTCATCATACAGTACTGTTCAATATGATAATTCATTCATCATACAGTACTGTCCAATAAGATAATTCATTCATCATACAGTACTGTCCAATGAGATAATTCACCAATCATACTGTCCAATAAGATAAATCATACAGTACTGTTCAATAAGATAATTCACTTATCATACTGTCCAATAAAATAAATCATACAGTACTGTTCAATAAGATAATTCACTAATCATACTGTCCAATAAGACAAATCATTCATCATACAGTACTGTCCAATAAGATAATTCACTAATCATACTGTCCAATAAGATAATTCACTTATAATACCATTGTTTAAATAAATACAATTTGTTGATGATTTACTGAACATTCCACAGTATTTGATAATTATGTTAATAACAAAATCAATTTATTAAATTACTTGTACTATAAATAAACATTAAGGGTAGAGAATACCTTAAAATTCCTGTTCCTGTCCCAATGTCCAGCACAGTATTGTAGCCTGACTTAATAGCTTTGTCAATAGCAAATTTGAATGCAATATTACGTCTTTTATCATTAAGCATTGAAAAATGCCATCTCTCAACCAAGTGGCTGCATACATTCTCCAAATTATCCCTTGCTGCTAGATAATTTGGGTTGACAAGCAACGATTTCCTTATATAGGCAGCTGCCTCCTCAACATAACCAAGCCTGAAAGAAAGAACAGTAGAGATGAATATTTCTGTTGAACTTAAGCGCAAGTTTTAACAGTCCTTCAGTCACATAACATATACAGTCATGTAAGTGGTCATAAAAACAGTATTTCTGTATCGTGAATCAATACTGATGAATAAAATGATTTCTAAAGCTAATGCCAGGCTTTTCCCGGCCTCTCCACCTATATCAGTAATTGAGAATGAATGCCTTTAAAAAAGTTCTTTTAACATCAATTGTTGTTAAACAATCAAAACATAGTACATGCTTAAAACACATGATGGATTTCATGAAAATTTAATTTTATATACATTCCTTTTCTAAACATTCAACTGTGCAATATTTTATTTATTCAATTTTATTTTTAATACATCAAGTATTCACCAACAAATGCCATCACAATGAGGGAGCCACTTTCAACTTTTTCTTATTTCTACAGAGGAAGAATGTAAAAAATTAAAATAAAGGATGCATCATTTTTTGTATGAAATAAAACTAAAATTTCATATTTGACCTTGACAGTCAAGGTCATTTACAGTAATGATCATGACAGTTTTGTCATTACTGTTCTTTTGTTCAAGAATGAATCAAATCAATAAATAATTTGGTTTTGATGGTCAACGTCATTTATAGGTCATGCTCATATTTTTTTTTTCAAATGTCAATAGACATATTCCCGAATTAAGAACATTATTTTGGGTTTTACCAGCTAAGCCGTAGGTACAAACAAACTTTTACAGTTACAGCTTCGAAAAAAAGCACAACACGTTAACCAATCTATTGTGACAGGAAGTATACTGTGAAACTATAATAGTAAGTTTGTTAGTACCTACAGATTAGCTGGGGGAAAAACCCACATTTGCTGAGTTCCGGATAACATCTAATCTGTCAAAAAACTCATTTGTTCAAGCATAAATTTAAGCTGTAAATTTATAACAAATATTCACAATTTTTGCTAAATTTATTAATGATGGTCAATGTCATTTAAAGGTCATGGTAATATTTGAATTACTAGACATGTTACGTTTTGTCATGTGTTCTTCTGTTCAAATATAAATCAAATCTGTAAATACATGTAAATAAAAAAAATCCGGCAATTTCAGCAAATACAGTTAAACTTATTAAATCTAGTGAAAATCACTTCTTTTGGTTAAACACAGAAAGATAACAAAAGTTGCAAGTCAAGGGACAGTCAATGTTGCATGTTTAAACACCTCATGATCCTGATAACAGTCTACACAATAAAACTTTTTGAGATTATAGTCCTTCAGACTAAAACTTCAAGAAAATCTATAGCCCCAAATAAAAATTTGTAGTCCAAAAATTTATTTACAGTTATCTTTTTTATTCATTGAATCACACATTGAATTTCAATGTGTACAGTTTGGAGCATTTGTAAATAAAATAGGGTCTAGAAGTAAATATATACTAATCAGGGCTCTAGCTAAACCAAAATTTTAGGCAGAAGTGACTTCTCCCTCAGCTGCTATCAGAGAGAAGTTTGAACACATAGTGAGAGGTGAAAGTGCTATTCGCATTGACTTGATCTTTAAAAAGATGTTTTAAATCTATTTACTCACTCATATCTATCTTCAAATTACAAATAACAGATCATGATAGAAATACAAATGTAGATCTTTTAATTAAATAAACATTTTTTTTTCATTCAGGAGTATTGTATTGCATAAATAATTAGATTTACAGTAAATCAACAGTAATCAAGCTGTGAACATGGTGAAGGACAAATGGTCAATCTTTTCAATTAAAAAAAACAACACAGAGCTATATTTAAGTATTATAACTCTCTGGTAAAATCAACAAGAGGGCCAAGATGGCCCTATATCGCTCACCTGACCCATCAAACTCATCCAAAATATTATTCAAAAACTAGGTCACACAGCCCAAGTACTAGTATGTAAAAACTTTGTAAGCACTCTAGAGGCTATTGTTTTAAAGACATTTTCTACAGTTTTATGAAAAATTAATCCTTTCATAGAATTTTCTAAATTTTTTGTATGATGAGTAAAATCTAATGACGAATTTAAAAATTAAAAGAAAAATATATGTTGACGTGTTGGATTTCTTGTAAAATGGCAGTTTCCATGGTAACCGTATATCTAAAAACTGTCAAAATAGCCTAACTGTGTTATAACGAATAAAAAATGTATAAGATAGCTTAAAACACACAACGAGCATTGTTTTATGCAAAGATAACCTTATCTAATGATTCTGTATGAAACAAATATTAATCTGAACATATTTCTTTAAAAAATGAGTTTTCCATGTTCCTCAACCGAACAAAAAATGAGAAAAATGAACATGAATTCTCAGAATAATTAGAGATATTGAAAAAAGTGTTTCATAGGATTTTCTAATTTTTTTGTATGTTGTGTAAAATTTAATAACAAATTCAAAAAGAAAAAGAAAAATATATGTTGGCGTGTTGGATTTTTTGAAAAATGGCAGTTTCCATGGTAACCGTATATCTCAAAATTGTCAAAATAGCCAAACTGTGTTGCAATAAAAATTTCTTTTTCTTTTGATGTTATATTAAGTAAATGATACTGAATATTTTTTTAAAACATATCTAGGGCAATATTATTTTTTTCACTCGACTAACATACCCGAACAGTAAGCAAGTATTCAGAAATTTACAAAGAAAATAATGAAATTCGGAACATTTCTTGGATATTAATTTTGTTTTTTTATTCAACACTTTTAAAATATATCATTTTAAACTTCTTTGCCCAGTTGTCTGCCAGTAATCAAGTCGCGACACACTTTCGTCACTCTACCACAAGTGGGTGGGGTAACGCGCGCAGAATTATCATCAATGCTGTCGTACTGATTTCGAGACGTTTCGGCCCCAAGACGTATCGGCCACAAATTACCCAAGACAATTCGGCCCCAGACGTTTCGGCCCTTTACCAAATCGGCCCCAGAATAAGTACTGTGTTTTAAACCGGTATATTAAAATTTCATAGTTATAATAATCATAAATGACAATTTTCATGAAGTGATTTGAAAGATTTACGATACGTCTTATATATTTTACGTAAAAGATTAAATCTTTACCAAAACCATCAACGATTAGATACTTGTTGCATTTAATGTTAACTTCAATGTTTATGTATATCTCATAATTAAATAGCTACTCGTAATTATTTCCTTGATATTGAAAAATCTAACACATTTAATTATCAGGTAAGGAAAGTTAGTTGTTCATGCACGTGAAAATCGAAATATCCGTTCATGTAATTTTACAATGAAAAGAAAACAGAAGCCATAATATCTATAATTCTTTTGTCACTGTCAACATTGTTTGATTAAACTAATTAATAAATATATAGCAGGTACATTTATGATTTGGTTTCAGTCTTTCAATCACTTTTATAACAAATAGCATCTATCATAATCTAATACGGTAACAATAATAATTAAAAATATTATCAGGAGATTATAGCAAACCGTTTTTTTAATCTTTTGAAGTTTTCTCTGATATTACTTACATAAGGCTATAAACAGTTAATAAGTTACACTTTGAAAAAAATACGTAGGCCTATAGTTTAATTAAGATAAAAAAATAATGTTTTCTAAGGAATAATTGTAATTAACTTTCTTAAACAAGAAGTTTTAGTGGTTTGTTTTATAAATTAAGGATTAACCTGCCTTTATTGTTTGTTACACCTTTAAAAACATTAACGTACAATGTATATCTAAATGATTCAAGAGATCAAAAGATAATAATTATTTAAAGAATTAAAGGGTCATAATTGTTTAATTGTAATTAAATCAATTGTTGTTAATTAATTTAATTAATTGTCTGTACTATATAGTAGGGCCGAAACGTCTCGCGGAAAAGGGCCGAAACGTCCAGGGGCCGATTTTTCCACCGGGGCCAATTTGGTTTGGGGCCGAAACGTCCTGTTTGCGTCGTACTTATGCTTGGAGAAATCCTTTATGTGATGTTGTCTAAACGACCTCTTATTCTTTTGAACCGATCTCCTTTTGAACATTTAGAAATATCTATTTGGTATTATTTACTCATTATTTGCTTATAGCCGAAATTTAAACACTTATCCGAATACTATTCAACTTGACCTTCATTTTGAAGAGTAATTATCCGTGATTATCTTTCTTGGAAGCGCATAACGATCCGCACAGAAAACTACCGAAAACGTCTTTAATTCAAATAAATAGGAAGATATTGGTCAAAAAGGTTGTTGAGATGATTTCTGGCTCAAGTTAAAATATGGGTCATCTCGGGTCAAAAAGTAGGTCATACTTTAAAAATAGAAACAAGCAATTCTAAAAAAAGTAACACGCAGTTCTATAAATAGTAACACGCAATTCTATAAATAGTAACACGCAATTCTAAAAATAGTAACACGCAATTCTATAAATAGTAACACGCAATTCTAAAAATAGAAACAAGCAATTCTAAAAATAGAAACACGCAATTCTATAAATAGTAACATGCAATTCTATAAAAAGTAACACGCAATTCTATAAATAGTAACACGCAATTCTAAAAATAGAAACACGCAATTCTATAAATAGTAACACGCAATTCTATAAATAGTTACACGCAATTCTAAAAATAGAAACATGCAATTCTAAAAATAGAAACATGCAATTCTAAAATAGAAACACGCAATTCTAAATATAGAAACACGCAATTCTATAAATAGATATACGTTGTTGTTGTTGATGATGATGATGTTAGATATCTATATATATATATTTATTACCCTTCCAGATTTTTTAAGCCTTTTTGATTGGATATTGATCACCCGAAAGAAATTGATATTACCGAGCCAGACGGGTAATATACACACTAAATTTCCCCGTTGGGTACCCCACGTTCTAAACAAAATGCGCTGTGGCGATGCCCGTACGGTTTGATTTTACGCGATGTAAATTCCGATTTACAAGCACTTTTTAACTGTCAAATGATAAATATTTACCAAAATAGAGTAATCATACATATTCTCATCAGTATTGAAAACAAATATGACCTTGTGAAAGCTTGATATTAATTCCAAAAAAGTGCGTTAAACAGACTACTCCTTTTCTCTTGTTTACATTCGTTATGTTCGAAAGAAAATACGTCATGTTTTTATGTGACGTCATGTAGTGATGAAGGGGTACCCTAAAGGGAATCTTATTTCGACGTTTCATTTGAAGTAGCAATGATTTATTTTAAAATCGTCTTAACTCGGCAGGGGAAGGGTAATAAAATTATTATTTTGGTTTTGGAGTGATATATGTGGATATATTACCTGCCAAGATAAAATCTTGACAGGTAATATATCCACATATATCACTCCAAAACCAAAATAACATATAATATACACACACACACCAATAAATATATAATTATGGTCATTTAATGCACAAATCTGAGAAAATTCAGTAATTTAACCTTCAAGGTCAAGGTCATTAAAGAACCCAAGCAAATTTGGGATTGATAAACAAGAAGGTCTGGCCCTTAAGAATGTTCTGTTATAATATGAAGTTGATCCCTTCAATAATAGCAAAGTTACAGTCAGTTACAGCCAAAACAATGAAAATTTCAATAATTTGACCTTCAAAGACAATGTCATTAATGAGTGAAGGTCAAGGTCTGTCGGGTTATTTTTAAGAGTTATCCTTGAAGATTATTATGTTCAAGTTTGAAGACAATCCATTCAAAAATAACAAAGTTACAGCCAATAATAGCCAAAAAATGAAAATTTCAATAATTTGACCTTCAAAGTCAAGGTCATTCATGAGTGAAGGTCAAGGTCTGTCTGGTTATTTTTAAGGGATATCCTTGAAGATTATTATGTTCAAGTTTAAAAATAACAAAGTTACAGCCAATAACAGCATGAACAAGCGAAATTTGGACTTTTAACCTTGAATGTCAAGGTCATTTATGGATGAAGGTCAAGGTTAGTGTGGTCTACTGAAAGGTCTTGTCCCAAGGGTTGTTGTGGACAATGAAGACAATACACAAAGAAATAAAAAAGTTATGATCCAGGTACAAGTTTGCGGACGGCAACGGCAACGCCGCCGCAACTATAGCAATACCTCTACTTTTTTTTTCAAACAAAAAAAAGTCGAGCTAAAAATAATATTTAATCTGGTCCGAAATGTCCAAAGCAATTGTCCAAAGTGTCTAACACATGATCCTAAATGTCCAACACATGGTCCGAAATGCTCAAAACGAATTATGGTGGTTTCGTCGGACTATCTTAACTTAATTTATGAAGAGGTGCGAAAGTGGTTTTGTTGATCTTATGTTATATAATAATTAAAGGAAAGTGGACATGGTTCATATATATATATATAGTTTTTTTATCATCAATATTTTGTTATAAATTTTAAATCATTATTCGTTTTTTTCAGGTTTTACTTATATACGTGTATATATTTTTATGTTCTTTTTTTGTATTATGTAATGCTTTTATGTAAATATTACTGTTATACTAAAGAAAACAATAAATAATAGGTTTAAATTTTCAATATCTTGTCTTTAATTGCATGAAAATGTGTGATAAACCACGATAATTGGCGTGCCCATCATACAATAGATAGCCTTTTGATACCATCTCTCGAACGGTACCATCTCTCGACCAAAGTGATAAATTTTATATTTGACAAATCAAATTTATGTTGTGCAGCAAGAGATAGTTTAATAAAGTGACAGGCACTTACATTTGCTTTGTTTTGGCAAAGTTCCATATTTACAGCTTCATTTTGACCATTCTTATAGTAGACGAAAGCTCAATTTTAAGATAATGGCAGCCTACTTTCATTTTTGTAATTGTGTATTTTTGTAAAGTTACCACTTCACTAATGTAGATTTGAGGAATAAGTCAGAACAATAAGAATACTTTATGAACCCATCTTTCAAGAAAAAAGAAGCGTAATTTTACTGTATTTTTATTTGTTTTATGAATGTTGACCTAGTTTCTTGATTTATTGTTTTGTTCAATCGAATATTTAATCGAACAAGATAAATCAAGTTGAACACCACTAAATATATTTCTTCTACTGTTCTCAATATACAATTGATACCATTGTCAATGTTGAAAAGGAATAATCAAATTTCGGTTGATATAAGCAAAGCTGCTTGTGATTTGTGAAGCTGTTGTATTTAAAAAGTCAGATGAATTCTCCAGGAATGTGACAAGACATGAAAATAAATGAAAATGTGTTTGTTTTGTTCTATGTTACAGTAGAAAATTTAATTAATGCTTATAGTTTCAATATAAATGGTCTCCTCTTTCTAAAAGTTATTCGTACACTATAAATGACTTGGTTCGATAATTGGTAGCAAGGGGTCAGCTTTGTTCTACTAATCAAGCACCCCAATGAGTTCACGGCAGCCATTTTTTAAGGTCATGTTGACAAATTTTAAGTAGGTCAAAACGGACACAATACATGCCTCTACAATCAAGAACTTTACTAAGTTTAAAGACTCTTAACATCCTAAAAATAATTACAATTAAGTGAAATTATTGTTCGAGAGATGGTACAACGAGGCTATATTGTTTGCACTATATAAATTAAGTTCGCCGAAACCACTACCTGTTTTATTATATAAGGTCAGTTCGCCAAACAGGTAGTTCATCGAAACCACTCTCACCCTCCAAAACAATGGTCCAAAGTGTCTAACGCATGATCCGAAATGACCATGGTCCGAAATGTCATATTACCAACTGTATGACTTCTGTTTAGTTCAATGAATTTACCTGAACAACTGAGCACCAATATTGTTGAGAACAACATCATGGTCAGGATAAAGTTCACATGCTTGGTCATAGCATTTAAACAGATCTTGAAGTCTTTTCTGCTCCTCAAGTTGCTCACACCATTCTCTTGTAGCTAATGCGAATTCAGTGTAGACATCTGCCGCACAGTCAGATCTAAGTTTTAAATACAACAGAAAATTTGCAAATGCTCGTCCATAATTCTCAGTCTGTAAACAATTCCTGGCATTAAGTAAAGAGATCTGTGCTATCTTAGCAACATTTGACATTTTCAAATATCAATTGAATGAGATGACATTGTACCAAAACAGTCAATGTTTCCTTATTTAATTGGCTAAAAAATGAAGAACAAAATGGTCCTTTCAAGGAAGTCTTCAACCGGTGCAATGTGAAATTTTTGAGGGGGATACTAATCGACGGTCTCCGCAAAATCGACGGTCTTTGACGGTCTCCAAAGACCGTCAAAGACCGTCTATTGTAGGAGACCGTCGATTAGTAGGTTATCTCACAAATCGACGGTCTCGCGATGAATTGATAAGAATAATTTAGAAATAATTAATAACAGGTCAATTAACATTTTCTTTTACGACGATGTCAATATTTAAGGATATTAATGGGGAAAGAAATGATTACATAAAAAAGGGAAAAATATAAAAAAAAATATGGTGAAATAAGATATTGTTATGCAGCAAATTAGATAAACAAATTAACAATGAAATATATTGAAATATAAAAATGTTATTGAATTTATAAATAAAAATCAAGGTCTTATATTTTTATTTAGATCTATATTATTATTGTTAGTAGTAGTTAGTAGTAGTTAGCGGTAGTAGTAGTATAAATATAAATTCGTGAGTTTATGCATATTTGCATATATTCTAAAGACCGTAGAAGACCGTCAATGGGGAGAGACCGTCGATTTGTAGTTTATAGATAAAGACGGTCTCATGGTATAGTTTTATGTCTACAAGGGCCGTCGATTGTAGTAGACGGTTGATTAGCAGGTTACTATACAAATCGACGGTCTCGTGATTATACATTAATTTGATGGATATTACATAGTTATCAATTAATTTAGCCGGTCAATAAGCAAATTCTCTAAGATAATGATTTATTGATTTCAGTATTTTTTGATAATTTGTAAAATAATAAATAAGATTTAAAATGAATAAGATAAAACATAATTAACATGCCATTTTTTTATATTTTTTTTTAATTTCTTTTTAAGACAATGAAATATATTGGAATATAAAAATGCTATTAAATTTATTAAAAAATATCAATGTCTAATATTTTTATTTATATCATAAGTAATAGTAGTAATTAGTAGCAGTAATATAATTTCGATGTTTTAGCTTAAAAAATACATACATAAATTTGTGAGTTTATGCACATTTGTATATATTCTAAAGACCGTCGAAGACCGTCAATGGTGAGAGACCGTCGATTTGTAGGTTATAGACTGTAGGAGACCGTCGATTAGTAGGTTACTATACAAATCGACGGTCTCGTGTCCAGCCAATAAGCACTTTTTCTAAGACGATAGTTTTTTTTGTGTCAAACTTTTGTAAAAAAAGAAAGAAAGATATTCCTTAAAAAAGGATATAATATAATTAATATGATTTATTGATGACTGTCAATTAATCGATAGATCATTGTTATTTTTCCAGATTTCCCCTTTTTGTATTTATGAGTGGTTTTTATTTGTATTTTTTTTAATATCAACTTCATCGATA
Organism: Ruditapes philippinarum; assembly: GCF_026571515.1. Taxonomy (NCBI): domain Eukaryota; kingdom Metazoa; phylum Mollusca; class Bivalvia; order Venerida; family Veneridae; genus Ruditapes; species Ruditapes philippinarum. The sequence continues at coordinate 75,605 of NW_026859850.1, forward strand.
ATATTATAATTTGTATAAGTAATAATAGTATAGTCAGAATAATTTAAACAGAAAATTATTAATTTGTAAGTGTGCGCACAATTGTCTAAGACCGTCGAAGACCGTCAACAGGGAGAGACCGTCAATTATAGTCTACAGTAGTTTGATAAATATTGACGGCCTCGTGGAGACCGTCGATTAGTAGGTTACTACACAAATCGACGGTCTCGTGATTATACATGAATTTAATGGATATTATATAGTTATTTATTAATTTAGCCGGTCAATAAGCAAAACTATTTTTTTTTCTATTTTTTTTTTCTTTTCATTTTTCTTTTTTGTTTTTTTTTATTATTTTGTTATTTTCTTGTTTAAGGTCTCCGATTTTATGTTACATGAACTCCCTCTATATTATTATTATTATTATAAGTAGTAGTATAATCTCGATATTTTAATTTAAAAATCTATAAGAATGTGTTAGTTTACGCACAATTGTATATATTCTAAAGACCCTTGAAGACCGTCAATTGAGAGAGACCGTCGATTAGTAATATTATAAATATAGACGGTCTCGTGGTATGGTTATGTCTCCAAAGACCGTTGATTGTAGGAGACCGTCGATTAGTATGTAAATATACGAATCGACGGTCTCGTGTTATTAATTTATGTAGCCAGCCAATAAGCATTTTCTCTTAGACGATAGTTTATTTGTTACAATTTTTTTGATGATTTGTAAAAAAGCAAATACGATATTCCTTTAAAAAAGGATATAATATAATTAATATGATTTTTTTTAATGACTGTCAATCAATTGATAGATGATTGTTATTTTTCCAGATTTCCCCTTTTTGTATTTATGAGTGGTTTTTATTTGTATTTTTTTTTTAATATTAACTTCATCGATAATATTATCATTTGTATAAGTAATAATAGTAAAGTCAGAATAATTTAAACAGAAAAATTGTTAATTTGTAAGTTTGCACACAATTGTCTAAGACCGTTGAAGACCGTCAACAGGGAGAGACCGTCAATTATAGTCTACAGTAGTTTGATAAATATTGACGGCCTCGTGGAGACCGTCGATTAGTAGGTTACTACACAAATCGACGGTCTCGTGATTATACATGAATTTAATGGATATTATATAGTTAATAATTAATTTAGCAGGTCAATAAGCAAAACTTTTTTTTAAATTTCTTACCCTTTTTATTTATTTATATTGTTTTCTTTCCCTTTTTTATTTATTTTTTATTTCTTTTCTTGTTTAAGGTCTCAGATTTTATGTTACATGAACTCCCTCTATATTACTATTATAAGTAGTAGTATAATCTTGATATTTTTAATTTAAAAATCTGTAAAAATGTGTTAGTTTTCGCACAATTGTATATATTCTAAAGACCCTTGAAGACCGTCAATTGAGAGAGACCGTCGATTAGTAGTATTATAAATATAGACGGTCTCGTGGTATGGTTATATCTCCAAAGACCGTTGATTGTAGGAGACCGTCGATTAGTATGTAAATATACGAATCGACGGTCTCGTGTTATTAATCTATGGTGCCAGCCAATTAGCATTTTCTCTAAGACGATATTTTATTTGCTTCAATTTTTTTGATGATTTGTAAATTAAAAAGCAAATAAAATATTCCTTTAAAAAGGATATGATATAATTAATTGATTTTTTTTTGATGACTGTCAATTAATTGATAGATCATTGTTATTTTTCAAGATTTCCCCTTTTTGTATTTATGAGTGGTTTTTATTTGTATTTTTTTAATATTAACTTCATCGATAATATTATCATTTGTATAAGTAATAATAGTATACTCAGAATAATTTAAACAGAAAAATTGTTAATTTGTAAGTTTGCACACAATTGTCTAAGACCGTTGAAGACCGTCAACAGGGAGAGACCGTCAATTATAGTCTACAGTAGTTTGATAAATAATGACGGCCTCGTGGAGACCGTCGATTAGTAGGTTACTACACAAATCGGCGGTCTCGTGATTATACATGAATTTAATGGATATTATATAGTTGTTAATTAATTTAGCCGGGCAATAAGCAAAACTATTTTTTTTTTCTCTTTTTTTTCTTTTCAATTTTCTTTTTTGTTTTTTTATTATTTTGTTATTTTCTTGTTTAAGGTCTCCGATTTTATGTTACATGAACTCCCTCTATATTATTATTATAAGAAGTATAATCTCGATATTTTTAATTTAAAAATCTATAAAAATGTGTTAGTTTACGCACAATTGTATATATTCTAAAGACCCTTGAAGACCGTCAATTGAGAGAGACCGTCGATTAGTAATATTATAAATATAGACGGTCTCGTGGTATGGTTATGTCTCCAAAGGCCGTTGATTGTAGGAGACCGTCGATTAGTAGGTTACTATACGAATCGACGGTCTCGTGTTATTAATTTATGTAGCCAGCCAATAAACATTTTTCTCTAAGACGATAGTTTATTTGTGTCAATTTTTTTGATGATTTGTAAAAAAAAGCAAATACGATATTCGTTTAAAAAAGGATATAATATAATATAATAAATATATGATTTTTTAAATGACTGTCAATCAATTGAGTATTTATGAGTTTTTTTTATTTGTATTTTTTTTAAATATTACTTCATCGATAATATTATCATTTGTATAAGTAATTATAGTAAAGTCAGAATAATTTAAACAGAAAAATTGTTAATTTGTAAGTTTGCACACAATTGTCTAAGACCGTTGAAGACCGTCAACAGGGAGAGACCGTCAATTATAGTCTACAGTAGTTTGATAAATAATGACGGCCTCGTGGAGACCGTCGATTAGTAGGTTACTACACAAATCGACGGTCTCGTGATTATACATGAATTTAATGGATATTATATAGTTATTAATTAATTTAGCCGGTCAATAAGCAAAACTTTTTTTCTTTTCTTTTTTTTTTTTTTTAATTTTTTTTTGTTATTTTTTATTTTCTTGTTTAAGGTCTCAGATTTTATGTTACATGAACTCCCTCTATATTAGTATTATTATTATTATTATTATTATTATAAGTAGTAGTATAATCTCGATATTTTTAATTTAAAAATCTATAAAGATGTGTTAGTTTACGCACAATTGTATATACATTGTATTCTAAAGACCCTTGAAGATCGTCAATTGAGAGAGACCGTCGATTAGTAGTATTATAAATATAGACGGTCTCGTGGTATGGTTGTGTCTCCAAAGGCCGTTGATTGTAGGAGACCGTCGATTAGTATGTAAATATACGAATCGACGGTCTCGTGTAATTAATTTATGTAGCCAGCCAATAAGCATTTTTCTCTAAGACGATAGTTTATTTGTGTCAATTTTTCGATGATTTGTAAAAAAAGCAAATAAAATATTCCTTTAAAAAAAGGGAAAAATATAATTAATATGATTTTTTTTTGATGACTGCCAATTAATTGATAGATCATTGTTATTTTTTTTTTCGATTTTTTTAATATCAACTTCATCGATACTATTTTCATTTGTATAAGTAATAGTAGTGTACTCAGAATTATTTTAACACAAACATTGTTATTTGTAAGTTTTGCACACAATTGTCTTAGACCGTCGAAGACCGTCAACATGGAGAGACCACAGTAGTTTGATAAATATCGACGGTCTCGTGGAGACCGTCGATTAGTAGGTTACTATACAAATCGACGGTCTCGTGGTATTAATTTATGTAGCCGACAAATAAGCGTTTTCTCTAAGACGATAGTTTAATTGTGTCATTTTTATGTTTTGTAAATAACTAATAAGTTTGAAAAAAGATGTTAAGGCATAATTATCATGGCAATAAATTGTTTGAAGACTGTCACTTTGTCGGATAGATCATTGCTATTTTCCAGTTTTTTTTCTTTTCCTTTTTTTTATTTTTACATCATGCAACTTCATCGGTATTGTTATCATTATTAGCAGTAATAGAAGTATAATCTCATTTTTTTACATATAATATTAATGCATAATTGTATATTTATAATTAAAATTTGATAAGTTAATGATGTCTCAAAATAAGAAAGAAATTATCAATTTATCTAAATATCTATATTTTGCTAACAAACGGAGAACAGAATTAGAACAGTAGTAATCATCTATTTAAAATGAACCAAGAATCTCGTGTAACTAACCAAAAGCTCCTTTGTTTAAATAATAATACTTATGTAATCTTTATATGACCTATCAGAATTATTATATTATTGTAGGCTAGGAGTAAATGTATATTACTTAATGCTGAAATAAATTGTTGTTGTTGTTGTATATTTTCTTTATATTCTTAAGACCATAGAAGACCGTCAACATGGAGAGACCGGACCGCCGACTACAAATATTTTATTGCAATAAAACTAGCAATACAATTTTCAATAAAAAGGCATGGTTAACAGAAGAGCACAATGCATGTATAATATACTTATGACATACCCTTGTCCCAATTAATTCTTGTGCATTTCGCGATAAAACATTTTTTTTTTTAAAAGGTATATATTATAAAGTATCAAAATATTGGCCCCGTCATTAAAATTGCCTATACATAGTAAATTGATTTTTCCACATATAAAACAAGCAAGTCTGCTCTATATATTCTTAATAGTAAATATTACTCATTGACTTGATTGCAGTAACAAACTTTGTGCTAATGTTTTCATTTAATAACTTTATTAAACCCTATTAATGTGGTCAAATACTGGCTTCAAAGCTTCGATTGTAGGAGACCGTCGCAGACTGGCAACTTTGGAAGACCGTCGTTTAGTTCTTTTATAAAAACCGACGATTCAAAGTTAATCCGACCCGCATCAAACGAAGTGTCATAATTGAATCTGCCAGATATGGCCGGGATAGGTTGGAGAGACAGGAGCGTATCTGCCAAGTATATATGTGGTATCAACGAATATATAATATTAATATAAAAATATAATAAAAATTCTGTTACGTTCTGTTCTGACCATAAATCGACTGATCACTCACAGTCCCCTACATTTCACGCTAAATTTTTGCAGAACACAAATATCGCACCAAAGGGGGTCGCAAATTGCGGTAACATACTCTAACAATTATTTATGACCCAGTGACAAATCTGCCCAAAATTAAAAACGCTGTGCTGATTAATATCATTTTAAAGCAGACATTTCTCCAAATCTTAACGTGATTTACTTTTATGTCTGGTATCTGTCGCAATGTCACGTGACTATCGGTAAAATACCATATATAATTGGTGTTACTCGTTTTGTTTTTTTTGTTGCTTTTGTATTTATTTATAAAAGCCGTCTCAAAAGTTTACTGAATTCTCATATTGTCTTTATAAAGATAATATATATAATCTTTATAAGATATTGCTGGTGGATTAACTTGGAAAAAACACCACCAACAAAAAAAAACAAACACTTTTGTTTAAATTGTGTTTTAAGGGATCGTAGGGAAATCAAATTTGTATAATCTTCTACAATGGCGCTTGTTGATAGGTCCATAGTCAGGCTAAATACCTGTCTCATTATCTCGAAAGTGGACATTTTCTGTGTTTTCTTATCCTGGATTATAAAGTGTTCTGATTTTATGGAGGAAAGGATGTTAATATAAATGATGTTATTCCGTTTTTCTCAGTGAGTATTGAACATTTTATTTTATAATATATTTGTAGTCCAAATGCCTGTGATAATTCCACCTGTATTTGAAGAGCATTCATTCATATGAACATATATTAACAATGCGTAACATCTGCGATTAAGTTTGAGAAATAATCTTATTGCCGTCGCACTGTAAACGAAAAATCTTTCAAAGAAGAACGTCAATTTTCAGTTACATGTAACAAATGTACGGCAAATTCGATATAGCATATATATTTCAGCCAAAAACTGCATTTGATTATTTCTCTTTCTTTAATTTGTTAGTTTGCTTTAAAGTGTTTAAATATGATAATTTCTTAATCATTTTTTACTATGTAACGTATTGTTTACAAATGAAGTCCAACAGGCATAGTACTCATACACATTGAAGGTCCATTATGCCTCCGAAATGTTTTTATTTTATTTTTGCTTTTCGCAAATGTATAATTTTCTATGAACTGTATGGACCAACTAAATGACTTCTACAAAATAATGTATTATCTTTGGGTAGGGAATATTGGTGGTCTATGCACGTGAAAATCATGGATTTGTTAGGATGCTTGTAAAAAAACTTGGTGTCTTCCATTTCTCTAGCTCTTTATATTTGAAAGCAAGCGTATACCTTAAAAAGAAATGCTGAATAGAATTTTGTATTGCACTCAAAACAAAAACATCAATAACAGAAAATTAAATGTTCATAGGTGCGTTTAAAGTGATAAGTTTTTAATCGACAGGATTATCCCATTAATTTAAAGAAAAACACAACAACGGCAAACAGATTTTCTCGTTATTTTTCAACATAATTTCTTGTGTATTTGTCAAAATGTCGCTTACCGGGTTAAACAGAATAGAACAGAACATTATTTTATTTTGACTTGTACCACGGATTTATATTACATGTAATATAAACCCGTGCTTGTACATAATACATAATCACAATCATACATAGTGTGATAATACATTGATAGAAATGCATAAACAATTAAAACAATACATTACTAATTTTCAATGAATTAAAACAGACTTTAGAGGAACTCCACTGAGGTAAATAAGCCCAAAAACATAAAATTTTAGTTTTTCACATAGATCAACACGAGCTATTAAAACAGAAATATAAATAAAATATAACTAAGAAATATACAGGAAATACATTAAAAATCGTATGTTTGTGCTATTTTCTGTCCGATTCGAGTGAAAAGCGTTTAAACGCTTTTAAATTTTTGGTCATTTTTCACTATTATAATTATTATTTTGGAAAAACTGAACGAGCTAATGATCTGAAATTTTGCACATAAGGTTTTAGTATAGATCTACATCAAATAGACTAATAATCTCAAAAAAATATTTCCAGTCCCGTCATGTCAAAAAACCGTGACAATGTCACGTTACTTTAGTAATTATTCTAGAATGTTATTTCAAATTAACAAAAATTTAAATTATAGTGTTGAGGATAAACTGTTTTAAACATAATTAAATATACATGTTTACATAGCAGACATATCATCAGAAAAAATCTATACATTAACAGATGTTTTTAAGGCTTCAAAATTCAACACCTATACTTGATGTCATGCGCTTACAGAAGTGTGTGTGTGGGGGGGGGGTAACCAGACCTAGTTCTTTTTTTTGAGATATGACATTAAAAGAGGGAAATTGACCAACAACAAAAAGAACATTTAAAATGAACTATAGCTCAGTTTATAAGTAAATAACAGGATATTTTTCAGTGGATATATATGTTTGAAGATACCAAAAACGGTTTTAAACGTAAAAAGTTTTGTTATAGTTTAACTGATAAGAACCAATTCTGTCTTTTGAGAAGACAGATTTATTAAACACTGTTTCACACTTTAAGACAACTTCTTTTCTTTTTCAAATCAACCAAAATTAACAATGTTTTATTACAGAAATTAAGGTCGTTACCTTTTATATCATTTAATGAAGTCTCCTCGCATGTACAAATATAATACACCAAAATCCATGTCCAATACAACCCAAATACAAACCACTTCATTTTAAATTGTCAAGGATTACATAATATACATTTAACATGTTTCAGGCAGTAACACGTGAAAGGAATGCAACATAGATATTTAGTATGGGTAACATCTTGATCATAAATAGTCTAATTAATTATATTTATTTTTGTTTTTAGTGTTTATGTATTCGAGGTGGAAAGCGGACTATATTTGAAGCATTTATTTAAAAGTGGTAAAAAATAATCGTTTAAATAAATCTGTTGGAGCGGATTGTTAATTAGTAATAATGGCAAATAATCGAAAACTGTTACGAGAATTGTTGCGTGAATATATTATAGCCATCTATTAATTACACTAATTGTCGCGGAGTATTAGTTAATTATCGAGAATTAGCCAATCAATTAGCATGTGTGCGTTACCAAATTATATTACCGTAACAATTTATTGGTCATTTGAAAGCTTTCTAGTAATATAGTAATATTTCAACTAATCTATTGCAAGACTGCTAGTCCTGCTTAAATTAATATTTACAAGAAACGATCATTAAATACAGTTTACACAGTCTGTAACTTTAGTGAACTTTGTAAATAATTAATATTTGAAAAAGGAGGGGTCTGTCTGTCAGTACTTTATGGATTTCCATGGATTTGAAATACAAAAATTTACAATGTGTTCATGTATAATAATTCATATTTATATAAAGGGCGTTTTTGATGTTGCAACATGTGTGTACTGTAAATACCTCTTGCCATATTGAATGGGCTAAGGAAGGCTTTTAATGTATCTTATAAGAATAAAAATCCACTTTAATTAAAATGCTTCTATAAGAAATTCCGTTCCTTTGCATACTTGCACATGTATAAAAATTTAGATCATGACTGAGTAGATATACATATTAAAAATATAAAGAAGATAACAGTATATATTGAAATTCCAACTAACCCGCTTAAATTCTTAACTATGTTTCATAACTATAAGATTTTTATGGCATGTAGTAATTAGGGTAATTCTACATGTAAAAACTGGCAATTTATGTATAGTACTCACATGTCTAGTTTAGGTAAAAAAATAAATAAAAATAATCTAGATTTTTTGCTAGTTTGATACATACGGAGTTTCTAGCTTGCATTATAATATAATTTACGTAAAAGAAAAAATATAAACAGACGCAACATTGTGCGTAACGTCTATACGAGTAATTATATAATATCTTAAAGAGAAAAATGCCCATTATGTACATTGCTACACTGTCATTAATTGCAGACTGTCGTGCTTCTGGTCGGAGCAAATGATGTTGCTTTCAATGTGCCGTCTCATATAGCTTATGACATACGTGCACTCTGTGTGAGACCATCCATTCAATAAATCCTGGGTAAGTTTTTTTGTTTGTCTTTTTTTTTTCTTTTTTTTTTTTTTTTTGGAGAGGGGGTGACAGGTAGGTTCGGGTTACTTCACATATATTGAGGACTTTCCAGCTTTTCTTGTAATTTCATAATTGGTTTATACAGTTTTTTTTAGTTCGATTGTGCAGGAAGCTATAAGCTTATAGACACACTTTCGAATCCGTTCCTGGGAGATGAGTGTAATGTTTCTTGCTGAAGGAAACAACAAATTGCCCCTGAAGGGGTTTGAACCCATGCGGCTAGCGATAATGAAATTACTATTACTAGTTCGCCGCATTAACCACTCGGCCATGCTTTTTGATAATTGACATGCTTTCGTTGATTGAATTTTTAGCTTTAAAAAAGAGAAAAAGTTTTAATGTCGCATTATTAAAGGCACATAATGCCCAAGAAACGAATACATTTTTCCTGGCTTAGAAAGGGCAGAGTTTAATTTATGGCTTATGTTTATGTCACATGAAATAAGTAACGTTGAATAACGCTGAGGACAAAATGAAAGACCCTTTGAAGAATGAAAACAAAAGCATTTCTGTAGACAAAGGGGCATTTAATGTAATATGACTTAACTTGATGTTATAGGCAACAACCTTGCCTTGATATAATAATGATAAGAATATAGTTAGGAAAAAAAATGTCTCCAGACAATGTTAAAGTAACTTGGTCTACCGTGGGCACGTTTTCTTTCCATATGGAAAAAGCAATGATGGAAACAGTTTTAAGTGATATAGTATGAACATTTATATGTTGAGCAATAATGTTATGATATTAATTAATTTTTGTTTCTAACTTCAGTTATAGACCCATTCACTGTAAGTCAGAACAAATTGATGTATATGATTTTTTTTAAATAAAAAATAGCGCATTTTTTCACAGAGCCACTATCATCATTTCTGAGATCCTACCACGTGCACAAAATTTATTTGGTGGTTCCCGGCTCAGTTTTAAACAACTTCAAGAATGGAATAGGAACGCAGTTGAAGTCAACGATCTTCTTCGAGAATTTGCCTTAGCCTATTCGTGGATAAGGGTACTTCAACATCCCGATTTTCACACCTTATTCGGTAAGTTCAATTTCACCATATATGCTGCTGTAACTAAAATTGATTAATTATTCTTGTAATAATAGTCATACATTCATTACTGTTATATATATTGAATACAGACCTTTAAAATTTATAGTTGCTAACTTCCAAATGGATAACAGAACATAAGTTTAGACTATGTTTTTAAAACATGAACATTTGTATATTCATATTCATATCAAAATAACAAACATTCTATACATGTATTACACAGGTGCAAACAGATCGCTGTTAAGCCGTGATGGTCTTCATCTTAGCTATCAGGGAACCGAGACTCTAAGTTTGAGTATTGAACGAATTGTGTACACTACCAACACGTCGGTTATGGGCACCTCTGTACAACTTTCTACATGTGAACATTCAATTGTGTATGGGCCAAGATTGTATCGAGAAGTTGTTGCTTCAACAGTGAACAGTGTCGCGAACCCACATTCAACAACGTCCAGAGTGGGGGCGCGTTCACCTACGTCTAAGGTGAAATGTGTCGAGGACCCACATTCAACAACTTCCAGAGTGGGAGCGCCTTTATCTTCGTCAAAAGTGAAATGTGTTACGAACCCACATTCAACAACTTCAAGAGTGGGGACGCGTTTATCTACGTCAAAAGTGAAATGTTTGCGAACCCACATTCAACAAACTTCTAGAGTGGGGACGCCTTTATCTTCGTCTAAGGTGAAATGTGTTGCGAACCCACATTCAACAACTTCCAGAGTGGGGGCGCCTTTATCTACGCCTAAGGTGAAATGTGTTGCGAACCCACATTCAACAACGACCAGAGTGGGGACGCGTTTATCTACGTCAAAAGTGAAATGTGTTGCGAACCCACATTCAACAACTTCTAGAGTGGGGACGCCTTTATCTTCGTCTAAGGTGAAATGTGTTGCGAAACCCACATTCAACAACTTCCAGAGTGGGGGCGCCTTTATCTACGCCTAAGGTGAAATGGTGTTGCGAAACCCACATTCAACAAGCAACCAGAGTGGGGACGCGTTTATCTACGTCAAAAGGAAAATGTGTTGCGAACCCACATTCAACAACTTCCAGAGTGGGGGCGCCTTTATCTACGCCTAAGGTGAAATGTGTTGCGAACCCACATTCAACAACAACCAGAGTGGGGACGCGTTTATCTTTGTCAAAAGTGAAATGTGTCGCGAACCCACATTCAGCAACTACCAGAGTGGGGGCGCGTTTATCTACGTCAAAAGTGAAATGTGTTGCGAACCTACATTTAGCAACTACCAGAGTGGGGGAACGTCCAACTAAGTCAAAAGTGAAATGTGTAGCGAACCCACATTCAAAATCTTCCAGAGTGGGGGCACGTTTATCTACATCATGTGAAATAGATTCAATCGTAGAATGGATAAATGGTTTTATATCTGAAAAGCCAGAGTGTTTAACTCAGCAGTGTGGTGGAGGCCTTGGAAATCTAAATTCCGAAGAACCCAATAATTCAGCATCAGGAGAGGTCTCCGCTATTCCTGAAGATGCTAATAGTATTTCTGCTTCTGAATTAACACCAACTACATTAACATCTTCAGGAATAGATGAGACTTCTCCTAATGATGCTACTAATATTTCTTCACCTGATTTACCACCAACTACATTACCAAGAAATTTGAATTTGAACAAGGTATATCAAGATAATGTTATAAATCCTATTTCGTTTGAATATGCGCGAGATATCCTATTGAAGTGTGTAAGTGGTGACATACCGGATCATTTCATTAACAGGAAACGCCCCTTAACACCACAGGCGGGGCAGATTATCATCGTTGATACCAAATCGTTACCAAATAAACTTGAGCATCGCTGTGATGATTATCTATGGATTAATGACGGTCGCAAAAAACTGCCTAGCAAACGTCCAGATATTTGCAAAACAAGACATAAAATAAAATGTGTTCGAGAAGACAAAGGTAGGTCAAAAGGCTCAGCAGATTTTGTTCGAATTGAATTTTCTTTACTGAATAATGACAGATATGTTGTTTTTTATTATACAGGTGACGAAAATGTCTATATTAAGTCATCGCACGGTAATCAATCATTAGAAGCCAAAAAAAGAACTTATACTCGTACATGTCCGTCCGTTATGGATCAAATAAAGGAAGGCCTTGACCAAGGTAAGGACCCAAACATAGTGTATAATAAAATAAAAAACGTACAAGGCATTGAGGCTGCTGCAGGCTCCCCGCGTAATTTAAAGCAAATTCAAAATTTAGCTGCACATAGGCAAAGGAATAAAAGACTTTCCCAAGATGAAATATACAATTCCCTTGAACTCGCATTTCAGTTAGATGGTTTTGTTATTCAGATAGATCTATACCCTTCATTAACAATAATAATGGGCTTAAAAGAGGCTATTTTTTGCTTACAATTAAACGCCATGAAAGTCTATTTTTGTCAGTAGATACCACATTGGACTGTTGTAATTTCTACATAACGCCATTAGTGTATAAAAACCTCTTGTTTGAAAGTGAAACCAACGACTACTGGTTTTTATGCTCCACAAGAAAAAATCAAAAATATAAAGATCGTTTTTTGACTTTACGATATGTAAAATGTCCAAATATCAGAGATATAAAATCAATTTTGTAGCAGACAGGGAAGTGTTATTAACTAAAGCAGTGGAGAAAAATTTCCCGAAGCGTCGGTATTTCATTGTTAGAATCATGTTAAAAGGGACGTCAGAGAATGATTGCATAAACGTAAAACTCCAACATCAAACGTTGATCTGTATATATCACATTTAAATGAGTTACTTAGACAACCAAGTGAAGACGAGTTTCATGAAAAAAAATGGAAGAATTAAACGGACCCTGGTGCGAGGCTTTTGCCAATTATTTTGAGAATCATATAAAACCTGACATTCATTCATATTCTGGCCGTGGGTTGATAGAAGATGCTAAGATATTTTTGCACAAGTCTGGCATTACAATTAATTTTTCGGAGTCATTTAATTCTTATTTGAAATTCATGAATAATCACAAAAAATTGCCCGTTGATAATATGATTTTTGAGTTTGTTTTATCTCCAAAATAGCATACACTGTGAAATTATGCGTGGCAGGGCATCTCTTTGGTAATTTCAATTTTAAAAGAAGAATTTATGCACTTTTCTACTATAGAACTGAAAGATTTGGTATTCCCTAATGAAATTATTCAGCCAGAAGAAATAACAGCTGCTGTAAAAAAACTTTAACGAAAATTCACTGAAAAAAATAACAGCGAAAATGAGCATGATAAAATGATAATGAAAAACGGTATGGACAGTCAACAAGATTTGCGCTGACAAAGTGATAAAAAACGACGGCGTTAAATTAGTAGGTGGTATACATCGCGCTTTCATGGTGAAAGGATTAGGTGGTAGCAACTATTCTGTGACATTGTTCCCAGAAGAGAAATGTCATTGTCCTTCTGTTGGAACATGTTATCACATCTTAGCTGCTAAGAAAAGATATAGGTATAAACATTGCTGATGAAAAGAAAGAAAGAAAACTTATTAGTCTGATGAGATATAAAAACCGACCAAAAACAAAAAACGCCTTGGACAGAAAAAACCAAAAGCTTCCGATTACGAAAACATTGTTCCGGCACCCGATTCAAAAATAGCTAAACTCGAAGAGGAGAAAAATTTAAGTATTGATAATATTCAAATTGTAGAAGAACAATTAGAAACTTTGGAAAACGACGTCATTTTACCGGATATAACTGAAAGTGAAAATGCACTTCAGGACAAAAAAAGACACGCGTCTCCAGATAGGACCTTAAAGAAAAAAGTTAAATTAGAAATGCCAACTTTGAAATCACAATAAAAAATCAATGTATTAACGAATTAAACACTGAAGAAATTCCGATGTTACAGATTATGCCCCTTGGTTGACGAAATTTATATTTAGATTTAAATGATAAAAAAATACTTGAAGATCAACAATGGCTGACAGACAAACATATAAATGCAACAAATGACGATATTAAAAAGGCCCAATTTCCGAACATTCATGGTTTGCAGGATACTAAATTAGCACCTTTTTTCTTAGACAATAAGAAAATTTGGAATGTTGACAGAAAATTTGCTAGACAAATTGAATACCCTTCTGTACAAATACATTTTGACGGCAGTTGTCACTGGACAGTCAGTATGAAATCAATAGATGATTTGAATTTTATATATTATTTAGACAGTTTAGGGGAAAACCTTAAACTATTAAAAAATAACATTCAGATCCAATTATCACAACTTTATTCAAGTGAAAAATAAAATTTATGCGTTAAAGTTCCAAGAGTACAACAACAACCAAATAGCAACGATTGTGGACTATTTGCAATAGCAAACAAACTGTAGATTTCTGTCTTTTAGTGGCGGGCAGATTCAATT
>NW_026859851.1:0-32815 GCF_026571515.1 Ruditapes philippinarum
ACACCACGCAGCATTTAATTAGCATAATTCAGAATTCATTAATGCTTTAATGTTTGATCAAATGACGGTTGCTCATCACACACAAAGCACCACTTGATGACAATTAGTAATGAAATCGCATTATCTTACTTTCGTGTAATTTCTCATCCACGAAAATTTGTCGTCTGTCAACCGCATCTTTTCAAACTGTTGAAGAAATTGTTTATTAAAAACTTTTAAACCAACGTATACTGAAGGTTGACAAATAAAATAACACGAACCCTGTAACATAAGTATGTCATTACTTGATAGAACAGTCGGTCCGCTGCATTTTAAAAGTCGTCTGCGAAGTTGAATTAGATATTATCCATTTCAATATCCTATTTATATATGTATATATATTTTTATTTATACATATTTTGTGAATAAACTTTTTTATACAACCAGGAGTTTGTAAACACATGTATACATACGCAACACTATATTGCTATTGAAAGAAGTACCAAATCCGATAAAATTGTTTTGGTTATTAATTGCCTATTTGCTATTTTACAAAAAGTTCAAACAGAATATTATTTGCATTTTATTCAGTAGGTTTTTGTTACCGTTTGACATATCATGCAAATCTATATCCTACCAGTAAAATAAGGAAATCATGAAAATATACCTATATATATATTTATTTTTATTGTGATTGACTTTTTTCACGATTTAAACATATACAAATCATTAGTACTTGTTTTCTGTACTTTTATATTCTCTAATATCATCTCACACCAAAAATTTTACTATAATAATGATGAAGTTTCATGATAGAATATAAAACTGCTTAAAATATAAAAAGACTACACCACTAATTTTATAAATTGAAAGTTAACGGTAAGTTCTGATTGATATTAACAGAAATTTCCTTAGACCACGTGAGTTTTTTTTATCCTTCATGCAAAGTCAATTATAAACTTCTAAGGAATCATGGCAAAATGTAAACTTATTTTGACTTTCACTTGGTCACTCACTATATACCCTTACATGGGCAAAATGTTACTTTCAACATGAAAGTCATATGAGTATGGATCTATTTTTATTTTGTTTCCGTTTTTGATTTTTTGTATTGTTTCTTTTTACAATTATGTAACAATTGCAAAAGACTTCCCTTATTGGTCGCCTTCATCTTTTTATTTGATGTTAAAAAAGTAAATGAAGTTAAATAATAAATCATTTATGTCAATATATTTGCATATTGTATGAAAAATTCGTATCTTTTTCACTTGACAAGGTTTCAGTCACCCGCTTATCAAATTTTAAGAAGCCTACAAAACAAAACATTTTTTTTACAAAAGACAAAAAACATCTTTAACAAGCTTATTATTTCACTCCCTGTCGTGCGGCAAAGTTTGCTGAGATTCTGTGACGCATCGCTTTCAAATTGTAAAAGATCGCAGATGATTGGCTGTTCGAAAGGTCACGAGAAGATGCCCTCCTATTGGTGCCCGTCAGATCCTTATGCGTAGCGTTAATTAGGAGCTGATTTCAATCAGAGTTATTTTATCTATGCTTAATTCCCGTTACTGGCTATTGTGACAATAATTCACAACGTGTTTTCTGTAATTGACTATATTGCCTAAATGTCAATGTCATTTATTCCCTGCAAATTGTTTTCTTATAATTTAATTGACTTTATAGCCATAATTTCAACATGCAAATCATGAATGTATATTAGGAAGATAATGCGCCACAATCTTTTGTGATACAACGATTCTATTACATGTATTAGATACTCATGTATGAGGGACCTTGCAGTATAGTTGTGAATCTGATTATATCAAGGAAGTGTAAAGATACCAAAAATGTCCCTGTCTTTTCATTTATGAAACATGGGTTTCACAAAGGCGCAGTCAGAAAGGGGAACTTATTCCAACGCGCGTAGTTTCATAAAACGCGCGTAGTTTCATATACATCTAGATCTATATCATAAATATAAAAAAAAACAGGAAAATGTTTGCCTTATGCATAAGAAATTTTCATGCTAGAGGGTACATTTGTTTAAATATTTCTGATTACAACTTTAAGACTGCAAAAAAAAATATTTTTAAAGGCCCAATAAGCCTGAAAAGCGGAATCATTTTTATTTTTCAACAGTTGTTTATTTTTTGTGTCCTGTTACAAAAATACTCATTGGCCTTATATCTGAATCATCTTTTGCTTCTTTTAGATTTTGGCAATTAGTACACTTAAAGTGATTTAGCATTTTATATGGAAGTCAAAATATCACATTATTTACATTTTTACATAAAGCTCCATTTTCCATAAATTAATTTCACAATCAATGCTACTTTAATCGATTATAATTTCTGATTTCTAATAAGCACCTCACAAGTTCTAAATCTGTCAGTATTTTCATTTCTGAAGCTGAATGTACCTTTAAAACATAAATTGCAATTTATTTGCTATTTCATACCCGGATAGGGTGTACAGTTATGTTAAGTCAAGCATGAATAAACATTAATTTATATCGCAACAAATTATAGGCGGGTTGGATTAGGAAAACAAAAAACAAAAACAACGAGTGATATCAGTTTTGGATTTTAGGAAAATTATGCATTAAGTTAGAAATTATACTTTATAAATATATAAAAATGTACTTTTACAATGTTCTGTTCTGAAATGTTCTGAAAAAGGAAAAAAGACTTGCCGAAAGTTCACTTTAATTGTCTTGACACATGAACTGAAATGTTTTCAGCAATGCATCTAACGTTAGCACAATTTTTTATGTTTCCTCTAATCAAAGAAATCTGTTTTTGAATGGAAATAAAGACAGATCGATTAAAGAACTCCGCTGAGGTAAAAAAGCTTAAAAACATAAAATTTGAATTTATTACATAGATCAACTGCATGGGGCGTTTAAAACAGCAATATATGCAAACGTTATTTAAGAAATATATTCAGAAAAATTGAAAATCGTACATTTTTTTGTGTTATATTAACCCAATTTGAGTGAAGAGCGTTGCAATGCTTTTCAGTTTTCGATCATCCTTCACAATTGGAAAGAACAGAATAGGCGAATGATTTAAAACATTTTCACACAAGATATTGGTCTAGATCTACATCAAATAGAACATTAATCCCAAAACATTATTTTAATACCCGTCATGTCAAATAAACTCAGTGGAGTCCCTCTAATGAATATTATGTTAATTAATGGTCAGTTATTAAAAAGGCGGCACTATTTAACAATTGAACTGTTTGAAGTTGTCAAAATTAGTGGCCGACATTGACCAGTCAAATGATGTTACATGACAATTCATATTGACGACATTACTAGTTCGCTGAAGCTTTTTATTCGTTAAACTGATCAAATATAGCTCCAAAGGAGCTCATAACGGATTTAAAACACTACGGGCGATATGTTCGGCGAGAGAGCTTTATTCGGCGTTACAGTGTTCCTAGATTTCGTTTCAAACCGCAAGTTAATTCCAACTTTTTCACATGTGCAAACAACGGTTGAAGACAAGTCGATCCAAAAATTATGTCGACCGTCAAATTTCCAAAGAAAAAAAAACCAACATGTACCTCGCCTAAGATTTTTCTTAACCAGTTCTCAAAATTCTTGACACTATCCTTACCCAGCTTATCAAAAGCTCAAATATGAAAATAAAATGCTATTTTAAGGCCATGGCTATGCCGTTAGGTGGCGCCAGCATAATCATAACTTGTGACTTGTTGTCGTAAAATGGCTTTAGAGAAGGAAATAAATTAAATCTAATTGTTATGGCTGGTGAGTCATTCTTTTACAAGAAATTACTTTAAATGGTGTAATGTTTCAATAAACCATTAGATATTTAATTGAAACCTATTATGCGCCCATAAAATGTAAACATAATTTCTTGTTTATTATGTAAAATGCGTCGGTCTGTAAACAATAGCTTTTTATAGGAGGAAAAGGAAACATTTTCACCGCCAAACTGCCTTTGTAATTGTAACGTGCATTCAAACATTTGTGCAAATCTACACGTCATTCACGGCCGTGCTGATATGTGAAATATAGGCTTAATAAACTTTGAATGTGAAACGATCCATTAATCAATAATAAAGCATGTACTGTCAAAATATTAAAGCAGAGTAGTCATTTGTAAAGTCTGGTCCCATCTTAACAAAAATAGGATCAGAATAAGGACCAAATGATCGTAATTTTATTTTTATTTAAGTATGAAGCTTATGCTATGTTCTCACCGCCGATCAGATCAACTCTATCGTCCCGATCACATTAATTCCCCGATGAAGCCCGACCAAGCTGGATTAAATGCACATTCTCGACTCCTACACGACCTCAAGTCGACCCTACACGATGTTTTACGACTTCATGTCGACGACAACCCGACCAACATCCCGACTTCTTCTCGATCACCCAGACCTATACGCGAGTCATACACGATCTCAACTAGACTAACTGGACCACTGCTCGATCGTTGCCAAAATTTCCACCCGACCAGATCGTAATGATCGTAATCTAGTCGTGAATAGTCGTGTATCGAATTGTTTAGAATAAAATCTTAAACATTCCTAGTTCAAATCAGTTCATGATGGAGATTGAGCAGTTGCAGTTGTGGTCCAGATAGTCCTACTACTCGTGCTGCATAATGCCTTTTTGCCCTTTCTAGGCATTTTTGTTGTAAGAATTTGGAAGTTGCTCTATCTTCAAATTTGTAACAACTAATGGGACGCCAACAATAAGTTTACATCTTTATATTGTTTAGGTTTCGTGAACTCGTGTATGGTCGAATAACTATCGGGAAGCTATCGTGTTTGTTCGTGTAGCAGTCGGGTAGTAGTCTAGTTATTCTGGACAATAGATCGAACAGAGGTCGAGTTGATCGGGTTGCCATCGGATAATGCTCGAGTAGAAGTCGATATGATCGTGTACAGATCGGGTAATATCATGTATACCCGAGGTATACCCGACCAAACTAGATCGTTACACGATTTATTCACGATCAACTAGATATTCTTCTCGATCACTATACGAACGCTTCTCGACCGCTGATCTACTCGATCGCTACTCGATTTTTTTGACATGTCAAAAAAATTCGGGTAGGAAGCCCGAGCCATGCCAACCAATGTAGACCGACCCGATCACCCCCGATCACGCATGCAGACCGAGCTAGACCGTAACCCGATCGCTTGATCGTGCTTGATCGAGTTGATCTGATCGGAGGTAAGAAACACAGTATTATATTGTTCATAATATTATTACGCTAATATGATTTGATGCATATAAAAATTGTAATTGTCTAGTGTACATGATTATAAACGAATATAGTTTGCAAAGAAACAAACTTATTTTGTGATAAAATGTCGGAATAACAGTAAAAATTACAAAAATCGCTAGATCAGAAAAAGGGGATACAATTTAAGATCAAGCTCAATATTTGTATTAACGTTTAAATAGAGGATATTTGTTTGTTTGTGTGTAAAATGAAATTTTATTTCATTGAGTGAGTTTTAAAAACAGTATTTTCACGAGTGGCGTAGCCACGAGTGAGAATACTGTTTTTAAAGTTCACTCGATGAAATAAATATGTTTACTTTTTAAAATGATTATGAAAATTTTCTAAAATTTCATACCTAATATTATTTAAAGTCCGCCTTTAATTCATGTTATAGTGAACACTCAGGATTGGATGTACATGCTGGTCTTACTCTGCAATTATACCATTGCCACTCTTAACATGAAAATACAAACATTGTTAATATAAAGGGCATAACAATAGTTTAAACTGATGTTTTAATTTGGTATACGGTTATCCGCAAAACGTAATATTTAACAGGTAAAGTAACCAGGATTTCTATGACTAGGCTCAGACTTGTGTCCCCTTAAGTGGTATTCTTGAATTTAAGTTTCTTGTAGTAGATTTTATGTACACCAGACACGTGCCAGAAACGTGTTTTCCTGATTCGGCCTGTTTAACATTTAACCAAATCTTCTGTATGCATTCCTTAACACTGACAAGTGGCGCATCCGAAGCCCAGTAATTAAGGCCCCTGACTTCGAAACTCATTAAACCCTCACCGGTATGGATTTTATACTGTCATGTGAGGAAGCTATCCAGCTACATTAAAACTGATCATTGGTTTTATTCGTGCGATAATGTATGTACATATTGAGGGACACCACAAATTAAACTGGAAAAAAGTAGCATGGCAACAGTGTAGGTATGACTTTTGAAGTGTTTAAAGTCATAGTTGACTGTTGAATTATGTACTATATAATTATGATGAATAATATAAGTGATCAATTATCATTGAATACTAGTCATAAATATCACATTTGAAACAACATCAAGCTACCGTTGTCCTTTGAAAAATGAATTTGGTGTTTTGTATTAAGAATTAAAACTAATTTAATTTTTGGGATAAATTAATTTAATATTA
This sequence comes from Ruditapes philippinarum, assembly GCF_026571515.1. Classification (NCBI taxonomy): domain Eukaryota; kingdom Metazoa; phylum Mollusca; class Bivalvia; order Venerida; family Veneridae; genus Ruditapes; species Ruditapes philippinarum. The sequence goes on from NW_026859851.1 coordinate 6,409, forward strand.
TATATAACACGGCGATCATTTTGGGGTTAGAAAACTATGCTACATTATATAAATATTACATTTATTAAAATCAAAACAGGAGTTTGAATTCGAATATAATGAACCATTAACCACATAATGTATATATTTTGATTTAAATTCTAGTTTAAAGTTTAAATTTCAGCTCTGACTAAACCACAATATACCAAAAAACGCGACACGCTTCACGCTTGTGACTCAACATCACATTTAACTTAATGTAAATGTGTTTTTGTTCTTTTTTAAATTTACGATATAAAACCACATAATTAGTCAGTTCGCCAACTTTCCATCGTAACGAAATATTATTATATTAGTGAGATTGTTAATTCACCTCTTTAATTAAAAAATCATTAAGAACAGTGTCAAATACTGAGGACAACAAGGTTGCTTTTCAAACGTTAATTTAATCCGAACGTCGTCTGTAATAAAACATAACCTACTAAGGTCATCATCATCATCATCATCATCATCATCATCATCATATTATTATTATTATCATTATTATTATTATTATTATTACTATTATCAATAACAACGACAGCACTCACCATCATCATCAACATGACATTCGCCGTCGTCCACTCCGCCCTTCTTTTCCTAATTAAACGCATTATTATCATCATCACCACCACCACAAGAAAAAACACCACCATCAATATTGTTATCATCAGCAACACTAATTATATATGTAGTATCAGTTAAAGGGAAATTAATAGCATTGCATCAAATGTGAAATAAACACTTGATAGTTAATTCCCTTTAAACTATCACATATATATTTATTCTTTATTATAGTCTCATCTATACACATATATACATATAAAACATTTAAAACATTAAAATTGTATATAGCCATTCTCGATAGAATTACAAGAGACTTGTTATAACTATTACTAAGAGGGATAACTCCACAGTTCATATTATAGAAATGGACATAGACGCTGCTCTTCTGGGATATTTTCATATCTCCCCGTTTCTAAACGGAGGGGGCAACTCCACATCTAAACTTAGCTAACGCAGACTTGTATTTACTAGACAAAGTTGAACATTCAACATACTTTTCAGATTCATAAACAGATTTAAACTGCGTATAAGTCCTAAGTTTATTTCTACCTCTACCAGAGGGACCCGTGACATTTTGAATACTGGTTCTCCAATCATGAATGAAAGTATCCATGGTGCACTTACTTATCTTATCACAAAAATATTTGGAAGACATGTTAATAAAATCGTTTGACATATTCAATAAATTGTTTGACAAACAGAAATTGCCAATTTTTGCAACTATTATTACTCTTACTGTCACAAAATCTAAAAATCTTGAAATTAATTCTCTCACTATCCATTGACTTCACTCTATGCCAATGTTGAGACACAGATCTTCACTGTTTCACATGAGGGGGTTGCCAAACTAACTCACCATAAATGGCATTAATAGGGGTATATTTACCCAACCCCATAAAGAATCTCATTGCTCGACTCTGCACTGCATTTATGCAAGAATAGGATCTTGTTCCCCAAATAGATGCCCCATATGCAATAACAATAATCACATGACTTTGAAAGATATCTGAAACATATAGGATTAATTTACAACCCGTCTTATAATTGCAACTGTTAAAAATTTTGTAGCAAAATTTGTTCAAAAATCCTTATAAGGCTTTTAAAAGTTGCTATTACGAGTGAGTGTTTTAGAAAATCATTAGCAGTTGGCACCAGAACGCTTCTAAACCAAAACACTTCTGAAAACTTTATTTTGTTAATTATTTTCGACCGTGCGATTACATACATGTATCGAGGACATGTTAAAAGGAAAATGACCGTACGATTCACAGGATTCCCCTTCTCATACCAAAAAGGGAGAAAGAGCCTTTTAGATATGCCATTTCCTTATTGTTATTTATAAGGTGGCTTATTTTTCCAAATATGTCTAATTGGTATAGATACATGTATAGTTACGCACACTAAAAGGTAATCAGTGTTCGTCCTTTTTAATTCGCTTTGAAATTTTGAAAAGGTCATATAAGATTTTTTGCCAAATCTTGAGCTAACGTTTTTTTCTATTTTTCATTTTATATATATCATAGAATTATTTAATTTTAACATAGTAAAACATGAACGTTTCAAAAAACGTTTTACAAACATTAAATGTGGGAGATATTTTTGCGCATTAAATATCTTATTTCGCTTTCTATACTCGACTTGAAATAGAAAAGATAAGTTGATGGACTGCAAGAATAAAATGAGCCGCGTCACGACAAAACTCATAAAACAAGTTAAAGTTTGAATAAGTTTCCTGAAGGTTAAATCTTTTAAATGAGCCGTGCCATGACAAAACCTACATAGTGCGTTTGCGACCAGCATGGATCCAGACCAGCCTGCGCATCGGCGCAGTCTGATCAGGATCCATGCTGTTCGCTTACAAACCCTATAGCAAGTAGAGAAACTGATAGCGAACAGCATGGATCCTGATCAGACTGCGCGGATGTGCAGGCTGGTCTGGATCCATGCTGGTCGCAAACCCATTATGTTGGTTTTGTCATGACGCGGCTCAAATTTTGTTTGCAGTGTACATACTCACACAATTCATTATGCATTTTCAATGAAATCAAAATGTAATAAACTTAAGGTAGTGAGTATAAATACGAAATAATCTTTGCACATACATTTAATACCACATTGAATTGAAAAGAACTCTTATTCATAGAGCTTTACTGCAAATTTACGCAACATAAAATAACTGTTTAACGCTTTGTTCATGTTCTTTTGCCAAACGTTTTATTGCACAACTGTGATTTCATTCAGATGATTCAATAAGATTCAAATTATATAAGTTATAAGTAACAAGGATAGTTTAAGGCTCAAACATATCACACATTTCAACTTGGCCTAATGCTCAGTTACAGGAAAGTGTCAGTTACAGGAAAATGTAAAAAAACGAAAGAAGCGGTGACGATATAGATAACGGATAGGGAATTAAAAACTGACGAGCTGCCGCCAATATCATTATCTAAACAATTGTCGAGTTCATTTCCAGGATTCCTACAAACAACGTAACAAATCTCAGAGTTCCAGTTTGGGTACTTGGCCATCCGACATTTCTGTGGAATCGCTTCACCGACTCCAGGAGCATTGCCAATTGTTCCATTTGCAGACGGTCTGTCGTCCACTGGCGGTTCTCGTGTTTCATTGCCACCATTGTTGACAGGTGGTCCTGACTGTTGGACTCTCACACTGTCTCCATGGAAACAACTGATGAGATAGGGAAAGTCAAAAGTTGCTCTATACATGTACCTTCCATTATAGGTATGCCCATGACATTGGTCTAACTCAGCAGAGGTCCAGTTTTTACCAGTACTGTCCATGGGTCCGTAGATTGGATAACCGTCCAGAGCTACGCCTAGAAATTTGTCTGCAACATCTCCAGTATAAAGGCATTCTGGGACACCATGGTAATGATATGTTCCGTCAGGACTTGGATGTCCTTTGCAATTATCAAGCTCCTCGGCACATTCTCCATTAACGGCGTCCCATCCATATAAAGTAAACGGGTTATAAAACGCCGCACCGGTTACTGCAAGTCCAACAACGCCGAATCCCCCTGCACATCCTTTTTTAATTAAAGCGACAGTTGGTTTGAGATGCAGAGTGTATTTGTGATTAACAATTTCCACCTCGTGATTATTTCCCCACCCTCTTTCAGATGTATGGTCAGGCACTCCAATATGTTCAAATATAACAGTGTTGTCTCTCTCATCTACAGTTATTGTGTAATTATTATCTCTCATCATTTGTAGTTCTTCAGTAGTTAGAGTTTGATTTGCAGACACTAGCAACAAAAGCGCGGCAAAAGCGACGGAGAAGCACAAATTCATCTTTACTGAAAAATGAAAAAAGAAGATATTTTCAAGATCTACATCAAGATAGGGATAGGATAATTTAAGAAGAGGACGAGGATAGTTATATGAAATAAATACGATTATATTATGACCAAATTAGATGCTTGAATATACTGACACATGTAATTGCTAAAGAGTTTCTTTTTTAATATAAAATAAACATCTTTTAAGTATAATCAGAAAAGATATGTTACATTTTAGGCCTAAACTATAATGTACGCACACTGTTAAACTCAGTATAAATAAATAGTGTCGTTTTTCGTTCTTGTAAACTTAATCAAATTAGACATATTAAGTAAGAATTTTTTTAATTCCCAGGAAAACTGCTACAATTGGACACGTAAAAGTCATATAACCGCGGAACAATATTTATATAATGACTTGTACTAGATAAGTGTCGTTTTACGAAAATGATTCTGATAAAAAGTAAACGTAAATAACCCTCCATTTTTTCCGCGTTGTTACTTTTTTGTCTGCCCGCGATATGTAACGAATCACATGATAAGCCACCGTGATCAGTGTGCGATGAAACCGTTTGTGTATTTTTTATATTATTTTTTATATGAATTTCCTCACTGAATATTTCATATTCTATTTTTGATAATCTTGTAATTTCACTTTCACCTTAAACACGCTATGAGACACCAGTAATGTTTATAAAAACTCGCAAAATTAATTTAAAGCTAATGGTCGGATCGTCTTTCCGATAAAATTTATTTATATTCAGTTCTCACAGATTTTTGTCATTTTGACATAATGTATGTACAAAAACACAATAATTAAATGGTAATAAACTCGGATGAATACTGAGAAAATGCACACAAATAAATTATATAATTATTACATTCATTCAAGATCCACCAAATATATTCAATTTATACCACTTTAAAAAAAAAAGATTTTCGTAGAAATTTATACGAAGTTCTGTAAGGGCCACCTGAAGTAATCTGAAAAGTGAATATGTGAAAGTACGAAGACGAAAACTCGGAAGTTTAAAGTATTATCTGAACTAAATCGTATTGCTAGCAAACATATAAACAAATACGAGCATGTGGGATTATAATTCGTCTTACCAAAGTAATTAAAACGCGCGCGAGAAAAAGATATATGAATTATAAATTTTATTTACCAAATGCTGAACTTGTTAAGATTACATAATTCAATTAAGTTAAAACTTGATACTTTATTCAAGCATTCTATTTGTTTCTCTGTCCAAAAACCCTTCTTTAAATACCAAAGAATATATGTATGGGTACGTATTAGGGCCATGTAAACCAAAGAGTGTCAATTCGCGATTATTGAATAGAGAAGGAACAAAGATAGTTCTAGGTGTGTATGTGAATACTTTAACCCTAACCATTCTTATAACTTCAAATGGACGTGCCCATTTTTCAATCTGAAAACAGCCGTTCGTCCTTTCAAAGGGAGATTTTCATATTATAATTTTGACTACTAGTGAACAGGACATGAAGACTATGACAGACGGCATGGATGTGCCGACTGACCTTTTCTTGCATATCAGACTGGCGTTTCCGTTAGTTTTACCCATACCGGAAATTTCATCTGGCACGGGGGGTTCCAGATGAGTCGCGTGCTGTACAATGGCACGATAAAGATGACGTCATTTTACCGTTATGAATAATTTTGTAATTCATACGCTGCTGTAAGAAAGTAGTTACGGTTGTAATGATATAAATTTTCATTGAAAATAAAGATAAAGAATTTGAAATAAAATGAAATATGGTAGAATATGCAAGAAAAAATATCTGACATATGTTTGCGGTTCGGATCGGAATATCCGTCCCTCGGTCACCCGCCCATGGGCGGTAACTCGGCAAGCCTCGTTACCGCCCAATGGGCGGGTCACCTCGGGACGGATATTCCGATCCGAACCGCAAAATATGACAGATATTATTAGGTCTGCGCTGGTCGCATGGGTAGTTTTATTTGCCGCCAGCAGGTTAAGGGTTTAGGAGTTATCAAGCTAGACAGTCCTGCATAAAGACATAGGTTTGCATTTACTCCACTAACGTCACGGTGCGTATCCATATTGGTACCCTCTTTGCGAAATCTACTGAAACGGTCACATTTTGCACGTGCTTATGTACAGCGGTCTTTTCATAATTGCTCACGTGAAACTTATAACCAATTGAAACAATCGCTTAAATTTGTTGATCTTTAATAATTATAGTAACAAGTATTAATTTCTGTTTGTATACGGGGTAAAATTTAAAAAAGAATATTCACATTTATACTTGCTTGTATAAAAAAGTAAAATCTTTAGAATGATCAGTGTATATTCGGACAACTATATAATAATATTGACTTCCATGGACGGATTGTGAGAACTTAGCTATAGCTATAGTCTCATTCCGGTCCAAACTGTTCGCTTCTAGGGCTTTTCTTTAAAATTCTGCCTTTATTTTAGATGTCGAAAAACGTACACCGTTATTTCATGTATATATAGTTAACTATATATACATGAAATAACAGTGAGTTAATTTACTGTCATCGTGATATGCCAGGATTAGTATGTTTATAAGTCGTGATGAGTAAAGGACATATATTGTACTGATGAATAATTGCGACAACGTGAATCACAAAGTAAAGTAGTACAGATTTCAGCCTGTCATTCTAAGTACCTTTTTAAACATGTAGCAGTATTTCAACGCGTGTGTATTTTTATTGATATTTGAGTGTCACGATTATACACTGTCAGAAGAGTTTATTTATGAGACCCACTTGCTGGTGACGATCCTTCATGTAAATCCATGCGTATGATATGTTTTTATCATGAAGTATATTTTTATATTGACTTTCACACTGATATTATATTGGTTTGGAACTTTGGATAGACTTGTGGAACCATTCCACCCGGGATGTATCTTAATAAGAACGATGATATGTTCTTGTGAAAGAAAGGCACCCCCCACGTCCGAAAAAGTTGATAATTAGCACATTATGTCTCAGAAGCATTTTTCCCCCTCCTTGTTATAGAAAGCGAAAGCAAACATGAGTTTTAAACATTTGAAACATTTAAATAAAGGTTTTAGAGCATGTAAAATGCTTGATACTTTAAAAGATAGTGCTTTATGTGAAATTATTTTGTCATAAAAGTAGCAAAATGTATGTTGACTTCCTTACAAAATACTAAATCACTCGATCAATAATTGTACTAATTACCAAAAAGCAAAAGAAGCAAAATATGGCTCAGGTTATTAGCCAATAAGTTACCTTTTGGCGGCTATAATAGGACAGCAAAAGTAACAAGTTAAATATAATGATTTTTAGGGCGTGGTGGGCCTTTAAGAAAAAATATTATTCGAAGAAGTAATTCACGTAACTTTTCATTAGAGTAAAATGACTAAGTGTGCACATATGCAGTTTAATTAATTTCAATCCATCAGTCCCGACTTAATCAGTATTCTATTCTCAATACTAAACTGTTGGATAGAAATGACACAAATTAATAATAAAAACTGTATAAAATATCGCCCATTATGCTTCAGAAATGCTTTAATTTTTATTTCTCAAAAGCTGTTCATTTTTGATGTTCCAGTATAATTTACAAAACGATACACATTGGCCAACCATCTTTTGCTTCTGTTGCCTCATGGCAATTAGTAGTTAAAGTGATTTAGTGTTTTGTATGGAAGCCAAAATACTACTTTGTTTACATTTTTTACTTTCATAACACATTATCTTATTTGGTCAGGTGATAAGCATCTATCATGCTTTAAAACCATCATGAAAACGTTTTATTACATGCTTTTCGGTGGTTTATAGAAATATATCAGTGATATAAAACTGATAATTTCACTGTTTGAAATAGTGAAATTATCAACTTTATAATTTCACTGTTTTGAATTTAAGCCCCTTACGTTGTTTCAGTGAATACCAGCGTGCACAGTACTGGGAACCAACTTAATGACGTGACGTCGTGAATGACGCCACGTTGTATTATTATTTGGTGCGCTTTTCATTCAGTATTAGGTTTAATGTCTTTCTAAAACGTTTCTTTGCATATAATAAAAAGAAAATTTGTTTAGTTTAGTGTAAGATCGAAATATATTTCACCTTGTGAACACCAAAAGTTCATATTTCACTCGTTGCTGCGCCACTCGTGAAATATACCTTTTGGTGCACACTCTGTGAAATATATTCTGATCTTACTTATACTGAACTAAACAAATATCCTCTATATACTTATCATGTTTGCCCTTTCTAAAGAAGGAAAAAAATCCCTCCTGAGACATAATGTGCCTTTATTTTAAATAGGTTTATTATCAAATATAAATATATTATTTATATATAATAACATTTTTATTTTTAGTGTTGTAATAAAGTTTTAATAAGTTTCCGGAAGGTTTAATCTTTTCTTAGTGTTCATAACCTTGAAAAATGGGAAGGCATTGGAAAGTAACTGAACAAATTTTGTGAAAAGGGAAAATTTACTGATCAGATTTTAAAGAAAATCCAATAAGAGGGATTTCTAAGTAAGGGTAGAGTTTTGCTAGATATTTTTTTGAAAAAGAGAAATTATTCGAGCTACAGTAAGGATAAGGTAAAGCTCAGAAGCCATTGATTTGATTACATGATAGTGTTAAACAGCTTTCTTACACACAATGAAATATAATTAAAGAAACATACCATGATGACGATGATGATTATGATGATGTTAGTGGTGATTAAGGTAGTAATAATAATGCTGATAATGTTGGTTATATGCTGCTGCTGCTGCTGAAGAAGATGATGATGATGATAGAAGTATAATGTACTTGAAGAAGAAGCAGCTGATGCTGTTGCTGCTGCTGCTGTTGTTGTTATTGCTTTTGATGATGATGATGATGATGATGAGGATGATGATGGTGATGATGAGATTCATATTTTATGAGAAAATATATTGTTATTTAATGACATCAGAATTAATTTCGTTTAAATGAGTTTGTCGCCATTCTGGTTAATAGTACACTTAAAAAGGGAATATCTATAAAGATTGTATGGCATGCGTGAAAAGTGTCTAATTATTATATAGGCCGTTACAGCTGTAATTTAAAGCTTAAGAGATAAACATTTCGTGTTTAATGACTCATTTACATTAGAGTTGATCACCTGTCTTGATTTATAATTATTATTATACGTGATAAAGCATGGGATACGCGAGTATAACATAACGTTACGTGCGATGGTGACACTATGCTACAAATGAGCCGTGTCACGACAAAACCAACATAGTGCGTTTGCGACCAGCATGGATCCAGACCAGCCTGCGCATCCGCGCAGTCTGATCAGGATCCATGCTGTTCGCTATCAGTTTCTCTACTTGTAATAGGGTTTGTAAGCGAACAGCATGGATCCTGATCAGACTGCGCGGATGCGCAGGCTGGTCTGGATCCACGTTGGTCGCAAACCCATTATGTTGGTTTTGTCGTGACACTATGCTATAAATGACGTGTAGCACACATCGTTCATTTGAACAAAAAGGGACAGCAGTTGAAGTCGGCGACGAAACACATTCTACTAGTAGTACATGTATTCTAGGCATGGTAGCTTTTAACGTGTAGTGTTTTTATATGTTCTTTATATTTTGTATACATCAGCTGTAAGCATTTGAAGCCTGCCTAAAACGAGTCCTGCTGATAAACTGTTGGCCATGCTAATGACTTACCTCAATTTTGTAATTAATATGACCCATATTTTATCAAAAGGGTGATTTATCCATTTTACCAGTTACAATAACTTTATTTAATTAGCGTGCCGTGCTTACTGATATTACATGTTCCCTGAACATTCCATCAACGTTTAAGGCCTTTCTCAAATTATATGCATGCTTTACATTCCATCACCAGAGAGAGGCTAACAGGGCATGAATGTAAACAAATAATGTCTGGTCTGAGAAGCCCTAGTGTGTTAAACCTCATTTTTATTGTTGTGTTCCACTATGTGATTCTAATTCTAGATATGAGTATACGGTTATTTTTTTATAAAATACCTGAGGATGTGAGTTTAATAAATGCAGGGATTGTGAAAATATAAAGGAATGAATGAGAACATTTCAAGGTAAAATTCCATTGTTCTATTCTTTTTTAAACCAAACTACTTTAGATGTATAACTACTTATCTTAATTAATCTGATTTCTCATTCTTTTTAATGTTTTATTTAATTATTAACATAAAAATATGTTTTGTTCATGAATTTCATTTAAATATCACACTTATAATTATGACATTTAAAACATAATTGCTTCAGAATCTAAATCAATACCGTTTTTATACTAAAAAGCAATAACAGTTATTTTATGTACTATTTCAGATCAATACATGACAACAGTTGCTCTTTTGAAGCATTTCACACAATAAAATTATCGATCATGGACACCAATTCGAAAAAAAATGAAGATAATAGATGTACTTTCTTGGTTTGACTAGAGAAGTTATGAACACAACAGTATGATGAACACTAAAGAAGAAATTTTGCCAGATGAAAGGTACAACACATGTTGCAAGACTTAATTTTCATTTTTAAACATAAATAAAGTTCAGCCACTGTAAAAATGTATGTGCAATTAAAATATTAATTGATATATTCTAGAAATGTCATAATTCTTGTTTCCACTTCTAAATAAAATGTATATATTTTTCAGGAATTCCATTGGTAACAGTCATGAACACAAATTGACAACTGGTATTTGAATCGCCTTAAGTTGTAATATCTCTTCATGGCAAATGCATAACAGATGAAAAAGAAACTATCAAACAGTTCAAAGAAGAATTACAGAAAACTTAGGAAGAAAACAAACAGTGATATTGAACATTTGATACAAACGTCAATGTGATATTGAACATTTGATACAAACGTCAATGTGATATTGAACGTTTGATACAAACGTCTATGTGATATTGAACATTTGATACAAACGTCTATGTGATATTGAACGTTTGATACAAACGTCTATGTGATATTGAACGTTTGATACAAACGTCTATGTGATATTGAACATTTGATACAAACGTCTATGTGATATTGAACATTTGATACAAACGTCAATGTGATATTGAACATTTGATACAAACGTCTATGTGATATTGAACATTTGATACAAACGTCTATGTGATATTGAACGTTTGATACAAACGTCTATGTGATATTGAACGTTTGATACAAACGTCTATGTGATATTGAACATTTGATACAAACGTCTATGTGATATTGAACGTTTGATACAAACGTCTATGTGATATTGAACGTTTGATACAAACGTCTATGTGATATTGAACATTTGATACAAACGTCTATGTGATATTGAACATTTGATACAAACGTCAATGTGATATTGAACATTTTGATACAAACGTCTATGTGATATTGAACGTTTGATACAAACGTCTATGTGATATTGAACGTTTGATACAAACGTCTATGTGATATTGAACGTTTGATACAAACGTCTATGTGATATTGAACGTTTGATACAAACGTCTATGTGATATTGAACATTTGATACAAACGTCTATGTGATATTGAACGTTTGATACAAACGTCTATGTGATATTGAACATTTGATACAAACGTCTATGTGATATTGAACATTTGATACAAACGTCTATGTGATATTGAACATTTGATACAAACGTCTATGTGATATTGAACGTTTGATACAAACGTCAATGTGATATTGAACATTTGATACAAACGTCTATGTGATATTGAACGTTTGATACAAACGTCTATGTGATATTGAACATTTGATACAAACGTCTATGTGATATTGAACATTTGATACAAACGTCTATGTGATATTGAACATTTGATACAAACGTCTATGTGATATTGAACGTTTGATACAAACGTCTATGTGATATTGAACGTTTGATACAAACGTCTATGTGATATTGAACGTTTGATACAAACGTCTATGTGATATTGAACGTTTGATACAAACGTCTATGTGATATTGAACGTTTGATACAAACGTCAATGTGATATTGAACATTTGATACAAACGTATATGTGATATTGAACGTTTGATACAAACGTCTATGTGATATTGAACGTTTGATACAAACGTCTATGTGATATTGAACATTTGATACAAACGTCTATGTGATATTGAACGTTTGATACAAACGTCTATGTGATATTGAACATTTGATACAAACGTCTATGTGATATTGAACGTTTGATACAAACGTCTATGTGATATTGAACATTTGATACAAACGTCTATGTGATATTGAAAATTTGATACAAACGTCAATGTGATATTGAACATTTGATACAAACGTCAATGTGATAATTGAACATTTGATACAAACGTCAATGTGATATTGAACATTTGATACAAACGTCAATGTGATATTGAACATTTGATACAAACAAATTTTCAAATGATGACAGTTGTATATCTTGTTATACAGGATTTCCAACATATATATTATATATATATATAATATATATTATATATATATATATATATATATATATATATATATATATATATATATATATATATATATATATATATATATATATATATATATATATATATATATATATATATATATATTCATGACAGTTTTCAATGTTATAAAACATCAGCAAAAACATTAAAAGTGATTATAATGCAGCAAGCAAAACAAACAGCTTGACTGGTAGAAAGAGAGGGGTGTTGCAAGCTGATGAAATGTTTTTTAGCATATTTCAAAAAACCATTTGTTTAGTCTTTTGCGTCTTACATTAAAATAAATAATTAAAAAGAAATCATCGCATTACTTTGTTTGTAACATTGTGCTTTGTTGCATATATGATCCAGCTGCAGGGTATATGTCAACATGTTAATTACATATTATGTCCTCTTATTGCAATATATACTGTTGAGGGAATTTGTCTTGGAATGTTAAAAGAAGTGCTGAAACTCGATGCTGCCTTTTCTAATACCCTCCGACTGCAAGGCCCTGCATAAGTTTTCCGCAAATGTTCAGTCCCCTAAGTACATGGAATGTATGGGGTTGGTTAGTCCAGGCATAATATATATTAATCTTCTAGAAGTGCCGTGCATCCTAATGATTTATTATATACCAGCTAGTACAGGCTTCCAACAATATGACCACATAATCAAGTCGGTCCAACTGGACAAGTGCAATAAGCTAATGATACCTAAGCTTCGTCTTAAGATTTGACTGATATTTGCAATCAAATTATTGTAATTCGTAATATACTAAGTATTTCATACTGTAATTAATTAAAATAGTTGATGATATATAAGTTTAACATTCTTTACTTAGCTTGAAATGTACTTTTACATTGCTTTAGACAACACCATGTGTTATGATACTGAAAATCCATTGAAATGTATAAGACTGGGGTGTGGTATCATATCTAAACAAAATATTATTTTGATTTGATAAGGCTGTCTGTAAAATATTACAGTCATCCAGATTTTTTTACTTTTAAATACAAAGTGAATTGTTATTTTTTTTATTTCAATAGCTAAATTTAGGAGAAGTATGGTACATAATTCAGCATCCAGCTGTTTACATCTATTATCAGTTAATTGCTTTATACACTCTTGACCAACATAGGTTAGCAATAAAATACTGATAACACAGATAATGTTTGTATAAGTTGCAAAGAGTTAACATGAAATTTATTCTGACAAGGAATATTAGAAATTACTTGGAATTATCATAAACATTAATTCACTTTTCAGGTCTTGAATACATGTATATCCTTCCCTGTATATAACATAAATTAAACCCTGCATGTTGATGATTTATTTATCTCCAGAAGAGATTTTTGTAATGTTAAATAAAGTTCTCAATAAGTATGTAGTAAATGGTACAATATGAAGATCTCTGCCACTGTAGGAAAATCTTTCGGCCATATATTCGTCATACGTTTACACAGAGCAGATATTAAAGCTTGCCCTGTTAGCCTCGTTCTGAGAAATCTATGAATATGTATGAGGTTATATTAAGAAGGGTCTATAAATTGCGTGTGTCGGTTGATAGATTCATTAATTATAGTTGCTTGGATTTGCATTTGAAGTAAATTTAGTTCGAAGCTGGTCTTTTGCATCTCTTCACGAAGGCATTTCTACTGTTTCCATATATGAATTCAGATGTAATGTAATAACATCGAATATTGTATGTGATTCATAAGTCTATAGGAAGTTTTATGATGATTTCTTTTGGATATTGACTTAATAAACACAAACAAAACGCTAAATTATCTGTGACTTCTTTTGAACGTTGACTAAATAGTCACAAACAGAACGCTAGCTTATATGTGCGCTTTTGTCTTTAAGAAAAATCAAAATTACTTCCCCGTTACACCCCCACCCTTTTAAATCCGAAGCGAGTTTGGCATACGAAATGTTGTTCAAAACATACATAATACAGAATACTTTTTATGCACCAACAAATTTCGATTAAAGTGAATTGGTCCAAAAATGAAATGTAATGCCATTAATAATATGTTAACAGTATTTAGTAGTACGAGATAACAAACCACGAGAGACTTTTTTAATAGGCCCAATATGCTTAAATTTTCACAACTTATGTCTTCTAAGTCTACCAAGGAACTTAAAAATATCGCCCTTTTCTCAAGAGAAATAATGACTACATTTAAAAGATAGTCCAAATAAACATAATACTAGTGGTCCAATAAGTTAACCTTTCCCTTTCGTTTCGAGAAAGGTAGGCTGTAAATTGGAGAAAATTCTCCGGGCATAATAGTTTCAAGTAAAAATATTTTCCTCTACTTCTACTAAACACGTGCGCAACAATAATTATATATATTTGATAATAAATAGTAATAACACCCTAAGGCTCGAAATTCAAATTGCAATTATTAAACATTCCAGTTTGTTTAATAATCCTTTTTTTTGCAAATCCTTTTTTGTTTTGTTTTCCTTCCCCGATGGCACTTAACCTTGTTAAAAAAAAAATCTCTGTCAATAACAATGAAATGTCACGAAAATTCAATGGAAACCGTGCCTAACTATAGTAAATAAAAATTCCCCCACGGTATCCTGTTTTACATTTACTATAGGTTTGACTGCATTTTTGATGACCATCATTTGCTGTATTTGTTGTATTTTTATTTGTCACTATTGTTTGTTTGTTGGGTTTTTTTTTTGTTGTTTTTTTTTGTTTTGTTGTTATTTTTTTTCACATTTGACATAAGAAACATGAACATTGTTGTTAAAAGTATTTATTATTCTGTCCCCCGTGCAACACTAATGCCTCAATTTACCTTAAATTGATAACTAGCTAACTAATATATGATCTAACCCACATATTGTCAATATTTTAGATAAATCGTCATGTTGTTACCATGTTTGTAACCTGACTTACCAATAAAGAGTATTGTATTGTATTGTATTGTATTGATAATATACATGTAACGGATAGTGCTGGTAAGTTTGAGACACATGATTTAATATTATATAAATTATCTATTCAAAGCAGATAATTGTTTTAGAACAAAATATTATCATTCATAATATAAATGTTCATTAAATCGCTTAGAAATTTATCAACAAAATAGTTTATAAAAATATCCAAATGATAAATTTCATTAAATTATTCTGCAGGTTTGACTCCAGTTGTATTGACAAATAATTTAACATACTAAAAAAGATAAAAGAATAAACGAAATAAAAATTAAATAGTGTTAAAATTCAAACTTTGCGCACTATCTTTGACTATACTGTAGAGCAAGGATGTTTTTTTTAAAAGAAAATTTTCGTTGTCAAAGGATTAAAACTAGCAATTATCTTCCAAAGTTTTAAGCCAATCTTCAGAATTTTACTTGATTTTTAATAAATAAATTAATATAAGACAGCCTTATTCAACGCATAGCCCTTCTTTAAAAGAAATAGATTTAAGTCTTATGCCTGATTATTCAATGTTGTAGGCGCATAGCTGTGCAGTTGTTTTATTTCTATGTAAATATTGTTTACGGTTTATTAGTGACGCGGAGAAAGATATGATAATGGCTCGGTCTGGATTCCATAACTGAGAACATTTCCTAAGTAGGTTAATATATGAAATTATTTTCGTTTCGAACAATACGCAGTTTATGGTATCTGTTATATCTATAGCAAATATTTATGATTTTACGTTAATTCGATTTACTCTGTTGCAAACATTCCTTTATTTATAATTTTTGAACGATTTTCACGTGCGTGTACTGTATATAAGGGAGCATATGTGTAAAAAGCGTCACTCGAGGTCTGTATTTGACAGAATACAATTCGTAAAATGACAGAAGAAAGCATACATATTCCCGTCCCACCCACCTTTTTATGTTCTGTTTTATTTTTTTACAGTCTTTCTAAGTTTCAGATATTTGCAGTTGATTTCATCATGACTCCGCCGAATATTCGAGACAGCCCTCTTTCCAGCAGATGTTTTTTGCAATTAGACTAAGGAAATTATTGATCTTGAAATGTGATAATTCCTGTCAAATACAACGACCTAAAACCTATAATGTTTGTTTTGTTGTTGTTGTTGTTGTGTTGTTGTTGTTTGTTGGGTTGTTTAGAAGTATTTTGAGAATAGAAAATAATTGATTTACTCACGGTTTAGTGAGTAAAAAGTAAATATTTGTTTCAACATGAAACACTTTCATTGATAGATCAAATTTATTTACAACTGCAATCTTTACTGTACTGTAAAGAAAATTTTTAAAAAAAATGCCCCGAAAACGCTTTCCAAATGGGATTCAATTTTCCGTAATTTTCTTTCAGTCGCATGAATAGAAAAATAACAATCCCAAAAAACAGCCATGTAAAGTTTTTTTTCTTCAAAAACAAAGTTTTGGGCAATTTACACCTTTATTTTTATAATTTTAAATTTTCAGTTTAATAAAACGTGAAAATCTATAAAGACAGGTAAAAAAAAAATTTCAAAGATAATTAAATCTTTTTGTTTGGGGTTAATTTAAATGACTTCCCTTTTCCCGGGTTTTAAAAACAATGTTCGGGAAAAAACGGATTTTTTTCCCTTTTTTTCTGTACCCAAACGGTGTAAACATTCGGGAAAGGGGTTTTTTTTGGGAATATGGGAAAGAAAGAAAAAATACGCCAGTGAAAATATTTTCTCGCGGGCAGGAATTCAAAGACGTGGCCCAGTGCAGACTATCTTTTAATTGTCACGTTTCAGTCATCTCTAATGGTTCTTGGAATATCCGGGGAAGGATACGCATATGGCATTGGAAAAATAGCATATAACGTTCTTGGGAACCATATCGCCTTTATATTCAGCGCGTTCTTTATCGTTCCCCGGTATTCCATCCATTAAAAAGTTAACAAGTGTTAATGAATACTTTTCAAGCTTCGGTATGGAAACAATTCCCCTGTCAGGTAATAATGAGACTTTAATTGCAGGAATACCCTTTTTAAGTTTATTCTACATGGCAATTGTTATGGTCCCCGGCACATGTGTTTTGCACCTCGAAAGTCGTCCTAGGGATTCCTTTTTGGGGAACTATACCATCTATACATTTGTGCAACAACTATTTAGACACGGCGGTAGGTGGAATAAAAGCCCGTAATTTGGACGGACGTTTTCCAGCTGATCGTCATGGTAACCGGAATGAATAAGCCGTTCTTGTGAAATCAACTGAAGGTGCCGGTGGAGTAGAAAAGTGGTGTTTGTTAAAAAAATGCTAAGAATAGAATAGGCTCGACAAGTTTTTTGTATTTGACCCGACCGTTCGCTAACCAAATGTGGAATTCAACGTTCGGATATTAATTTAGTTGCGTTATTTTTTTTAATTTTACATTGATGCAACCGGCAATGCAACGAGTTTACTCAACACCAACCGTGCAGAGTGCTCGGTAATCTGTAAATTTTATCTCAAACAACCGTTTTTCTGTGCTTTTCAAACTAATGGCATCATTTTGAAAGGTATATACCAATATTTGGGATATTTTTGTGGAAAAAACGCGTGAATTCTAGAGGCAGGGATTAAAGATAACATCAAATGGGAAACCCCCTTTTTCATTTTAAAAATTATTCCAAAACACCCGGGTTTTGCTGGAATTTTTTCCAAACCCCCGGGGGTTTGGGTTAAAACTAAGGAGCCTCTCTCTAAAAAAAAGTCATCGGTTTAAGCAGGGCCTTTTCCCGCCCTGACTTTTGAAGGGTATTAAACAAAAATAAAGGTTTCCAATTTTGGGAAAGGGTTCCCCTGCAAAAATCACTATCCAAAAGGGGTACTAATTTTAATGGCTAATAAACATTAAAAAAATTGGGGTTCGGTGGGGGTTTAGGGCCCTTCCGGGGGGCCGTCGTCTCCAATTTTAAGGGTTTATGGGGTTTTTTTTGAATTTGGCCCTTATTCACCCTTTTTTTTATCCATTAAGTTTAAAAAAGCCACCCCCCCAAAAGGGGGTGAAAAAAACCCCGGGGCAAAAATTGGATCTGGGTTTTCGGTTTTGGATAAATATAGGGAACCGCCCTTTTCAGGGGTCCGCCATACCCAAACACTTTCCCCGGGGCCCAAAATGACCAATGTGACGCATTTTTTAAAACCCCCTACCAAAAAAAATTCAGAACTCTTTTTATTTCCCTCCATTATCGGGAAAAAACAGAAATCCGACCTCTTTTAAATTTAATCATTGGGCCCTTTTATGGGGTCAGCAGAAGCCAAAACAAAAAACAATAAAACCCCCAAAGATTTTCCCTTTCTCAAAAACCAAAAAAATACCAGTAGCTTTTACCCTACCCGGAAAAGATTTAACCCGTATTTTTTATCAAAAATTTTTCTCCCCTTTTTGGGAAAAGGGAAACGGGCCCCTTTTTTTAAAAATGTTACTGTCAGTTTTTGTAACCCCCTCTCCCTAAATTTTTGACGAAAGGGTTTTTTATTCTCCCTTCCAAAGGGAAAAAAAATATTAAGAGAATAATTGTTGTAAAAAGGCAATTGTAAAGGAAGACACAGAATTAGAGGAGGCCACAAAGTTCATGGAATGAGAATTCTTAGATATTGAGCGTCATCCTTCATAAAACCTATCCTAGCACTTTTCTTATGGAAAACAACAACAACAACATCCTAGAAAACAACGTTTTTCATTTTAGTAAGTATGTTGTCAATGAAATGAATAAGTGCACGGGAAGATTGAATTAAAAAAATTCTCTATTATTGTGACTCCGAAAGATAGTCGACAATTTCAGTACTATTCCCAACCTTGGTCAGTGTAAATTTATTAAAAAAAAGAAGAAAAAAAAATAGAAAAACAAAACGCACGGACCGTGAGAAACACTTTAACCATATTCTGTAGATAGAAATCTGCGTATTTAAACAAGCGATAATATCATGTTTTTTTACAGATGACTGGGACATTCAATTATGATAATTGAAAACAAAGTTTAAAGTGCTCTTGTTTTATATTTTTACATAGGTAAAGAAGGGCAATATGAATAAGCGGACAAAATTTAAGATGATATTCGCAATTATGAATATTATAAATTTGTTTGTTTTTTTGTCTACACACAATCAAAATGGCTGTCGGTAAATATTGTTTTTACGTTTAATCTGTTAGATTTTTCGAGCATATTTATAAAATAAAGTTACCTTTTAAAAGGAAAGGCTTGCCCAGTTGTGCCATCATCCTATCCCTTTAAAAATGATTTTTTTGTAAAACCTCCTAAATCAACTCTTTATCATAAAGAAATAATTATAAAAATAATAATAATAATTTGACCTTATATACCAGTGAAAAACAAGGTACCTATGTTTTTACAGGTATAGAGGGTCAATTTATTACCACTATTCTTTTTAATTATTTGTATATCATAAAGGGTTTATTTACGATTTTTATTTTTTCGAAAAAAAAAAATGTTTCACTTTTAAAGGGGTAGGTAGGTTAACCCCAAGACTGGACGAGCACCTGTGCCCATTAGTGCCGCCAGTGTTATGCATGCAAATTTTGACAAAAGAAGGACCAGAAGTCCACTGATTATAACTGAACCGGAACATGCCGACGATAACAGTAATTACTTTTTTTGTAAAAACGAATATTTTTTTGTCAAATACTCTCTATTTTATAAAACTAATAAAGAAAATAATCAATCGTAAAAATACTAACATTGGTTCTCATAAAAGTATCTATCTATCATACTGAAGGGAAACAAGTGTGCACATTTCATTTTTCACTTTTATTCGCAGAAAGAGTCATTCGTTTTGACAGTTGCTAATTTCATTTAAATAGCAGCTTTATAGACAAGTAAATGCACTAAAAGGTACCAATTGATATGCATGTATCAACTATTATCTATGTCACAGATATACCGACAACACAGGATGCGCTATCTGTAGATCAGCACGTGGTAAGGTTAATGGTATGCATGGGCTATTTTTAAAAAGACAAAAATCAATCATAAAAGAAACTAACTTTTGCGTCTTGAAAACGAATTGAAACGGAACATTTTCGTTTATAATTTATTTCTTCCTTCTACTTACGCTTTAAACCGATAAATCAAGTAAAAATAGAAATCCTATTTATAACAACAAACTGGGATTACCGAATTAACTAAAAACAGCTTAGATTTTCGTAATATTACTTCGTCTGATTCCGCAGTATGACGAAATCGCTTGAATTGTCACGGTTGCAGCGGAAACCTAGACTGGTTTCCCGTTCCACCATGTACTAACAAATGTAAGCAGGAAACCACCTTACCGGAACAAATTTTCTAAAACAAATGGCGTGCGGCTGCCGCAAAAACCAACAATAAAATAATTACGCACGACCCCCTTAAAGCACGCAAAATTTCATCGGAAATTTAAAAAGACGTCACCCTTTTTTTGCGTAAAAAACCCTGGGTTTTTACGAAAGCTTTTTAAACGGTGTTTAAAGGGAAATTTTAAAAAATTTACCAACGTTCCAAAAAATTTTGAGGAAAGTTTATTTAAAAGGAGGGAGTTTTAAAATTTTTTTTCCCATAATATCCTAATTTAAAAATTTTTTTTATAGAATTTATTTTAAAAGGGGTACTTAAGAAAAAATTAAAAAGACAAAAAAAATAAATTGATTTATTTATTCCCAAATTCCAAAGCTAAAAAAAGGGCCCTTTCTAAATCCCAGCATGAAAATTTTTGTATAAATACTTTTATTTTTTTTTGAAGCGTAAATAAAATTTTTAAAATATTTAAAAGAAAAGACGCCGACAAAATCACCGGGGTAGTTTTTAAAACCAAAAACCCATAACTGGAAAATCCCCTGGAAAAATTAAAAAATTAAAAATTAAAGATATTCAAAATATTTTTAAAAGGGAAAAATAAATTTTCATTTATTTTTAAAAAAATACTTTAACGTTTTTAAAAAAGTTTTTCTTAACTGCTAATTTTTAATTAAATGCTTTTTAAACCCTTTAAAGGGGGGTCAAGTTTGGGAAACCACCATTTTATTTTTTTATAAAGAGAAAAGTTTTGTTCCTCTGACTGCTTAGTGTTTTCATTTCGATGACATTTATAGAATATTGAAAGAAAAATTCAAATCGTAGAAATGAATATTTGCCTGTGTCTCCCTACACTAAAGACTGTTTAATATAAATGTCCACAACATAGTTTTCTTAATATAAAAGTATAATGATAAATGGGATAATATATGTGATAAAACTTTACTCTTTCAATCTTTTATGAAAACCAAAGTTGTCCCTTATTAATGCAGTACCAGTGCCACATTTTGAGACAGTAATTCAGTACCAGTACAAATAGCAGCATTTTTTATGCGAGTAATTCAGTGACAGTACATTTGAGCCAATACAGTACTTGCAAAATAAATGTGCAGTACCAGTAATGCATGTCTGTACACAATTAAAAATATCAGTTATTTTGTTTGTTCTTACTATTTTCTTCAAAATTAAAAAAAATACATTGCATAAAATTATAGACCTATAATTATGGCATAGTGGATAGCTAACATGAAATTAATTGTACTGTATCTTATATTTAAAATAAGAACCGTTACGATTTTTGTGGCACTTCATGACAGGACAGAATGAAAAGATCGAGTATCACATGCAAGTACCAGATACTGATTCATTCAAGAAACCTTCATTACTTACTTCTAGGTACTCGGCAATCTTAACTGATTTTAACAGTCTTATCTGATTTTCCCAATGACAAAATATGTATCATTAACACTGTACATAGTTTTGTTAAAAAGCACATATAATTTTCTTTTTTTTAATCGTAGCTGGTAGGGGGGTTTTCATATTTCAAAATCATTTAAATTTTCTTTCAAGGGCATGCGCGGTTTTTAGTAGATGTTGGATTTGCACATCCAAATATTAAATTCCGTAGACGCTACAACAGCTAGCCAATGTAACAGAGAAATCATCTTCAAAAACAGCGCTGTATGTTACCCTCAGTGGTCATGGCAGCGATGGAAACCCTTTCTAGATATTTTTCAAGTATAAGGTAAACTATCTTTATCGCATTCAAATGAAAATGTTTTAAATGAAAATGTTGTTTACTTATAATTAAATTAAATTTATATGTTAGGATGGTCTTACTTTTTTATTATTTTACAAACTGACAGTAACAGTATGTGAAAATCAGTCACGTGACCAAGTTTACGGAGCTGTCCAAGTTGTTGCATTCATTTTCAAATGTGCACTTAATAATATTTAGTATTGTTGATTTATAGAGGCATATTAGGAAATACGTTTGTAACAGTTGTCGTTAAGCCTTCTAAGTAAGGGTAGAGTTTTGCTTTTCTTTTCTCTTTGAAAAGAGAAATTATTCGAGCTACATTATAGATAGTAAAGCTCAGAAGCCTTTGATTCTATTTAAGGACATCGTATTACAGCTCTATTACACAAAATGAAAGAAATATGATGAAAGAAACGTACCATGATGATGATGGTTGAGGTGGTGGTGGTGGATCAATGGATGGTGGCGATGATAATAATGACGATGAATATAATGATGTTTACAATAACTATGTAGATTAAATCGTTGATGGTTTGATGGTGGTAGTGATGAAGATGATAATGACGGTGATGACCAACGACGGTAATGATGATCATGTTCATGACTGAAGTTGTAATGTTGTTAATGATAATAATGCTGCTGTTGTTGTTGTTTTTGTTGTTGTTGTTGCTTCTGCTGCTGCTGCTGCTGCTGCTGCTGATGATGATGATGAGGATGAAGGTGATAATGATGAAAATGGTACCGCTACTACTACTTATAATTATAATAAAAATCATGATGATGAAGATGATGTTAAAGCAGAAGTTGGTGATGTTGTTGTTGTTGTTGATAATTATGATGACGATGATGATGATGATCTCTTTTTATTAGAAAATACATGGTCATTAAATGACATCAGTATTAATTTCGTTTGAATGAGTTTGTCACCATACTGGTTAATAGTACACATAAAAAGGGAATATCTATAAAGATTGTATGGCATGCGTGAAAAGTGTCGTAATTTTTATATTGTTTATCTTTGACAGTTCAGGCGGCTGAAATATAAAGCTCAAGAGATAAATATTTCGTGTTTAATGACTCATTTACATTGGTTTAAACATATTTATTCAACAAAACATTTAGCAAGTGAACAATATTTACAAAGTACATTTTGGGATTGGGCAGAAAGCTATAAAGCTTATAAATGTCCTCTCCCAAGCATGATAAAGCATGGGGTACGAGTATTACATAACGTGCGATGGTGACACTATGCTACAAATGACGTGTAGCTAACACCGTTTATTTCAACTGAAAGGGACAACAGCTGAAGTCAGCGGCGAAATACATTCTACTTGTAAAATAAATATTTTATATTTTCTTTGTATTTTGGGTACATCAGCTGTAAGCTTTTTGAAGCCTGCATAAAACAAGTCCTGCTGATAATCTACTGGCCATGCTTATGTTTTACCACAAATTTGTAATCAATATGACTCATATTATCATAATAGTGATCTAGTGATTTCGCCAATTACTTACAATAACTTTAATATTTTCCATTGATGTCACGACAAAACCGACATAATGGGTTTGCGACAAGCATTGATTCAGACCAGCCTGCGCATCCGCGCAGTCTGATCAGGATCCATGCTGTTCGCTAACAAACCCTATGGCAAGTAGAGAAACTGATAGCGAACAGCATGGATCCTGATCAGACTGCGCGGATGCGCAGGCTGGTCTGGATCCATGATGGTCGCAAACCCATTATGTTGGTTTGTCGTGACACGGCTCATATATAGTAATTATGCAATGCATGCCATCGGAACGTTTTTAAGACAAAATTATTGATGAGTTCAAGACTTTATATAGAATGAGATATTGGTATGATATCATCACGACAAACCGTTAAGATGCTGTTTAAATTTAGCAAAAATAGTCGGCCACGCATCTAGCTATAGCGTGCCTTGCTATTCGGTAAAACGTCTTCTCCAGAATTGTCATTAAAGTTACTCTAATCAATAATGTTTCTTGGTTGATAGATTGATTATAGTTGCTTAGATTTAAGGCCCAGTTACACAGACGGTCGGTCCCCAATCGGTCATTTAATTTCAAATTTACTCGCTGTTATGATCGGTTGTCATGCGTGATTTTATTTCTGGTTTTATGTGAAAAGGGCCATCGGTGATAGAAAGCAAACTCAAACGGGGTTGGATCAGTGATAAAAATGCTGAAATACTATCGGTTTTTATCGTTCGTAGATCGGAGCTAAATCGGGCGTAACGCTGATTAATCGGTGTTTGATATAGCTAGTCATCAGTGGTGAAACACTTTCCGTCAGATATGACCGGTGATTCATATTTGGTTATCTTTGTCCGATCGGCGATATCGGTGATTAAGAGCTTGCATATCTCGTGAAATAGGTTGCTGTCGGTTATTTGTAAAATATTTTCACCGATCGAGAATTTTAAACATGTTTAAAAATCCCAATCGGTAATTTTTTTACCGATAAAACTTATCTTTCCCTAATAGCAGTTGATAGGTGGAAAACAGATGACCAATAGGTGATATCGGTGTTAAATACGTTGTCATCGGTTCACTCCATAATTTGGCTAAAAAAAACTACCGATCAATCACCGATGGCTCTGTGTAATTGGGCAGTTACATTTGGAGTTTGTTTTTTTTAAAATAAATTTATTTCACAAAGGCATCGCTACTGTTTCCATTACTATGAATGATGTATGCGGTTCATAACTCTATAGAAAATTTTATGATGATTTCTTTTGGATGTTGACGTAATAGTCACGAACAAAACAAACGCTAGATTATCTGTGATTTCTGTTGGATGTTTTCTTCATTATTAGTCACAAACAAAGCGCTAGATTTTCTGTTGTGATTATGTACAAACTCAATCAAACCAGTCTGCAATTTTCAAGTAATATTGCTGTTTTGAATACTTCCAAAGGGATATCTTTTTTTCCAGGTATTTATTCTTGATTGTCACAAATAAAACGCTAGCTTATCTGTGCACTTTTACCTTTGAGAAAAATCAAAATTAATTTCCCGTTACATCCCCAATTAAAAATCCGAAGCGAGTTTAGCATACTAAATCGTGTTCAAAATATACAAAATACTATTTTTACACCAACAAATTTTGATTAATGTGATTTGTTATACCATTAATAGTATTGTTGACAGAATTTTGATTTCACTTAATTTTGTGGGCACGAAATTTCGTGGTTGTCATAAAGAATATTTTCGTGGGTTTTTAAATTTGTGGACTGTGTTTTTTTTTAAATGTAAAATGTATATGATGTGATTGAAATAATCTAAGAGCACAAGAAATAAAATTTCGTTGCATCTTTATTGCGGGGGTTGACCTATCCACGAAAACCACGAAATTAAAAATGTCCCACGAATAAAAATGATTTTGCAGTATTTAGAAGTACGAGAATCAAACCACGAGAGAATTATGTTCGGTTGGTGTTGCCATTTTCTTTTGTTTCATTGATATTTGACAATAATATTTAATACATGTATGCTAATGTGGTCATTGCAAAATAATCCGTAATTGTCACTCTGCAGATTTGGTCCGCAAATGTATTGACAAGCAATTTCTACATATTAAAAACAGAATAGAATGATTGATTTTAAGTAAATAAATTGATGTAAGACAGCTATTCAACACATAGCCTGTTCTTTAAACGTGTTAAACCTGATTATTTAATGATGTAGGGGTACAGGTTTTACAGTTGTTATTATCCTATGTTAATATTTTTACGGCAAGTGACGCGGAAAGAGATGAAAATGGCTCTTTCTGGATTCCATAGCAATGAGTACATTTCCTAAGTAGGTTAATATAGTAAATATTTGTTCAACATGAAACACTTTCATTGATAGATCATTGATGTACAACTGCAATCTCACTGTATCTGTATGAATTATATATAATACACGACACGCTCCAGTGGTATTCATTTACCGTAAGCTGATTCAGTCGCATGAATACGATAACAATCTAACACACCAGTATGTTTTTTTCTTCAAAAAAAGTTTTGGCTAAAAC
>NW_026859852.1:0-13862 GCF_026571515.1 Ruditapes philippinarum
ATACAATACCTCTACTTTTTTTTCAAAAAAAAAAAAAAAAAGTCGAGCTAATATAAACTTAATATACCTTCTTGTCTGAAGGAACTAGGCTTAGGCCGTAAAAAGTCTCCCCGTACATTTAATCAAAGATGTTATATTGTCGATCCTTGAAGATCGTTCAGCACGACATAATTGTTGTTAATACATGTTATGTGGTATTTTTAGTTTCTTCTATTTGGCATTTTTTCAACTTGGGTGGTTCCAGATATTCCTACTTTGAATACTGTATAATCACCCTTAGGATATTTTTTGCCTGCTTTTTAAATTGTCTTTTGACGTCTTATCTCTGTGATACTGCAGGGCTTTCATAACCTCAGATCCCTTTCAAAAATTCCATTTTATTTAGTTCCGCTCATTGTTTTCTCGTTTAGGGCATACACGCATTCTTTTACTTAGGACCATATGCCGCTTTTCATGGAATGGCACTTACGTGTCACATTGAAGGTTCCATGATAACCGCCATATGAACACGTCTGCGGATATTTCAAAATTCCAAATTGTACCAGTTCGTGTTGAATTCTGCTTAAGCCGGTGCTAGGGGGCATGGACGGTAACTTGCACTTTCCAGTACCGTCCATGAACAGGCTCAATCAAACCGAGCCTGCAACATTTTCAATTTTGCCGTGTTGGGCTTTCTTTAGGGATTCCTTTTTCTCTATTTTATTTAGTTCCGCTCATTGTTTTCTCGTTTAGGGCACACGCATTTTTTTACTTGGGGACCATATGCCGCTTTTCATGGAATGGCACTTACGTGTCACATTGAAGGTTCCATGATAACCGTCATATGAAAAAAAAAAAAAAAACACATCTGCGGATGTTTCAAAATTCCAAATTGTACCAGTTCGTGTTGAATGTTGAATTCTGCTTAAGCCGGTGCTAGGGGGCGTGGACGGTAACTTGCACTTTCCAGTACCGTCCATGAACAGGCTCAATCAAACCGAGCCTGCAACATTTTCAATTTTGCCGTTTATTTAGTTCCGCCCATTGTTTTCTCGTTTAGGGCACACGCTTTTTATTACTTGGGGACCATACGCTGCTTTTCATGGAATGGCACGGAAGTGTCACATTGAAGGTTCCATGATAACCGCCGTATGAACACATCTGTGGATGTTTCTAAATTCAAAATTTTACTATTTCATGTTTAAATAATGTTGAATTCTGCTTAAGCCGGTGCTAGGGGGCGTGGACGGTAACTTGCACTTTCCAGTACCGTCCATGAACAGGCTCAATCAAACCGAGCCTGCAACATGTTCAATTTTGCCGTGTTGGGCTTTCTTTAGGGATTCTGTATTTATCTATTTTATGATCACATCCGTGTTATTTGTGCCGTGTGGCGGCTGTAAAAAGTCTCCCCGCACATTTAATCAATGATGTTATATTTTCGATCCTTGAAGATCGTTCAGCACGACATTATTGTTGTGCTTGTAGTAGTTTTAGTTTCAACTTTTCGGCATTTTCTAGTTGGGTGGTTCCAATATTCCTACTTGAATAATGTTGAATCACCCTTAGGATATGTTGCCTGCTTTTTAAATTTGTCTTTTGACGTCTTATCTGTGATACGCAGACTTCATAACCTCTGATCCCCTTTCAAAATTCCATTTTATTTAGTTCCGCCCATTGTTTTCTCGTTTAGGGCACACGCTTTTTATTACTTGGGGACCATACGCTGCTTTTCATGGAATGGCACGGAAGTGTCACATTGAAGGTTCCATGATAACCGCCGTATGAACACATCTGTGGATGTTTCTAAATTCAAAATTTTACTATTTCATGTTTAAATAATGTTGAATTCTGCTTAAGCCGGTGCTAGAGGGCGTGAACGGTAACTTGCACTTTCCAGTACCGTCCATGAACAGGCTTAATCAAACCGAGCCTGCAACATTTTCAATTTTGCCGTGTTGGGCTTTCTTTAGGGATTCTGTATTTATCTATTTTATGATCACATCCGTGTTATTTGTGCCGTGTGGCGGCTGTAAAAAGTCTCCCCGTACATTTAATCAATGATGTTATATTTTCGATCCTTGAAGATCGTTCAGCACGACATTATTGCTGTGCTTGTAGTAGTTTTAGTTTCAACTTTTCGGCATTTTCTAGTTGGGTGGTTCCAATATTCCTACTTGAATAATGTTGAATCACCCTTAGGATATGTTGCCTGCTTTTTAAATTTGTCTTTTGACGTCTAATCTGTGATACGCCGACTTCATAACCTCTGATCCCCTTTCAAAATTCCATTTTATTTAGTTCCGCCCATTGTTTTCTCGTTTAGGGCACACGCTTTTTATTACTTGGGGACCATACGCTGCTTTTCATGGAATGGCACGGAAGTGTCACATTGAAGGTTCCATGATAACCGCCGTATGAACACATCTGTGGATGTTTCTAAATTCAAAATTTTACTATTTCATGTTTAAATAATGTTGAATTCTGCTTAAGCCGGTGCTAGAGGGCGTGGACGGTAACTTGCACTTTCCAGTACCGTCCATGAACAGGCTCAATCAAACCGAGCCTGCAACATTTTCAATTTTGCCGTGTTGGGCTTTCTTTAGGGATTCTGTATTTATCTATTTTTTGGGCTTTCTTTAGGGATTCTTTTTTCTCTATTTAAGAGGTTTGATATTTGGTATGTGTTATTATCTATAGGTATGATAAACAAGATCAACAAGGAAAGGCGGCGTTCAATGAACGTTGCTGCAACCCTCATATGACCCAGCCACAAGAACTACTCTACCAAAGTTGTTCAAATTTTGCCTCTAGTGTCAAAATCAGTCCCACACCGGGGGTCATAGGTTTTCCATATATGTATATAGTTAAAACTTAAAAAATCATCTTCTCTAAATTCACAAAGGCTACAGGTTAGATATTTTGCATGAAACATTGTGTAGTGAACCTTTAGAAAGATTGTACAAATTAAAGCCATTAGGTCAAAATTGGCCCTGCCCCCGGGGCTCATTGATTTTCAATATGTACATATAGTAAAATACATATAGTAAAAAAATCAAAAAATCTTATTGTCTGAAGATATACAAGGCTGTTTCTAAATTCAAAATTCACAATTTTAGTGTTTAAATGTTGAATTCTGCTTAAGCCGGTGCTAGGGGGCGTGGACGGTAACTTGCAATTTCCATTACCGTCCATGAACAGGCTCAATCAAACCGAGCCTGCATCATTTTACAGTTTTGCCGTGTTGGGCTTTCTTTAGGGATTCTGTTTTTAGAACTTTGATATTTGTTATATAATATCATCTATAGGTAGTCCTGTTTTTAGAACTTTGATATTTGTTATATAATATCATCTATAGGTAGTCTACCAAAGTTGTTCAAATTTTGCCTCTAGTGTCAAAATTAGCCCCGTCCCGGGGGTCATAGGTTTTCCTTAAAATATATGTATATAGTAAAAAATAAAAAAATCATCTCTAAATTGACAAAGGCTGGAGGTTAGATATTTTGCATGAAATATTGTGTAGTAAACCTCTAGCAAGATTGTACAAATTATAGCCTTCATTGAACGCCGCCTTTCCTTGTTGATCTTGTTTTTCATATTTTGGGGTCAAAATTGGCCCCAGTCCCGGGGTCATTGATTTTCACTATGTACATATAGTAAAAAATTAAAAAATCTCTTGTCTGAATGTACCAGGCTTAAAGCTTTGATATTTGTTATATGATATCATCTATAGGTAATCTACCAAAGTTGTTCAAATTTTGCCTCTAGTGTCAAAACTAGCCCCGCCCCGGGGGTCATAGGTTTTCCTTACAAGTATATAGTAAAATCATCTTCTCTAATTGACAAAGCCTAAAGGTTAGACATTTTGCATTAAACATTGTGTAGTGAACCTCTGGCAAGATTATTCAAATTAAAGCCCTGGGGTCAAAATAAGCCCGCCCCTAGGGATCATTGATATTCAGTCACTATGTCATCAAGTAAAAAATTAAAAATTTTATTGTCTGAAGGTACTAATCTGATAAAGTGATCTATGCATTATGGCAATCTATATAGAAGCAAAAAAAAAATGTGTTCCTTTATTACTACATTTGTATTTAGTGTTGTATTTATGCGGTAGCATGGCATTTTAGCTCACCAGAGCCGAAAATAAAAATAGAAAATATGATAAACAAGATCAACAAGGAAAGGCGGCGTTCAATGAACGCAATCCCCATACGACCCAGCAACAAGAATCAGTGGCAAGGAGCCCAGGCGGACCCCAAACAAAAACAGGACAGGGCACAAGACGGAGCACGGACAGGTTAATCATTAAATGATAAATAATAAGTAACTGATTAGAAATTCAAAGAAAATAAATAAATGATTGACTAATAGGCCCACAAAATAGATAAAAACAGAATCCCTAAAGAAAGCCCAACACGGCAAAATTGAAAATGTTGCAGGCTCGGTTTGATTGAGCCTGTTCATGGACGGTACTGGAAAGTGCAAGTTACCGTCCACGCCCCCTAGCACCGGCTTAAGCAGAATTGAACATTTAATACATGAAAGGTAAAATTTTGAATTTAGAAACATCCGCAGATGTGTTCATACGGCGGTTATCATGGAACCTTAATGTGACACTTCCGTGCCATTCCATGAAAAGCGGCGTATGGTCCCCCAAGTAATAAAAAAGCCTTGTGCCCTAAACGAGAAAAACAATGGGCGGAACTAAATTAAAATGGAATTTTTGAAAGGGGAATCAGAGGTTATGAAGCCTGCGTATCACAGATAAGACGTCAAAAGACAAATTTTTAAAAAGCAGGCCACATATCCTAAGGGTGATTCAACATTTATTCAAGTAGGAATATTGGAACCACCCAACTAGAAAAATGCCGAAAAATTTGAAACTGAAAATACCAACAAGCACAACAATAATGCCGTGCTGAACGATCTTCAAGGATCCAAAATATAAACATCATTGATTAAATGTACGGGGAGACTTTTTTACAGCCGCCACACGGCACAAATAACACAGATGTGATCATAAAATAGATAAAAACAGAATCCCTAAAGAAAGCCCAACACGGCAAAATTGAAAATGTTGCAGGCTCGGTTTGATTGAGCCTGTTCATGGACGGTACTGGAAAGTGCAAGTTACCGTCCACGCCCCCTAGCACCGGCTTAAGCAGAATTCAACATTTATACATGAAATGGTAAAATTTCAAAGTCAAAGTGTAAAGGGGGGGGGGGGGGGGTAATCAAAGAAATAAAAACCAGGGGTAAAGGGGAAGGGGTTAATCAAAGAAATAAAAACCAGGGGTAAAGGGGTAAGATACTTACCGTAGACGAGAAAACAACAAGGGACACAAGCAAAAGTGTCACCAAAACAGTATGAAACAACATAGACATACATCTGAGGAACACAGAGGGGCGCCGCCTTGGAACGGTCAGCAGCATAGTAATGACTGCTGGGGAGTTTAAACCGGTTAATGGTGCACCAAACCTCGCTCTTAGCCCCACCATGATCCTATAAACGAGACAGTGTAAATAAAATGAATCCCCGCCAAGTGAAATTCTAACAGTTGGTATGGTTACAAAAGGTTAAATAAGTAAAACACCAAAATGATCATGTAGAAACATGTAAAAGCAAACCCAATGACCATAACAAAAGTACTCAATGTCCTAAAGGAAGACAGAGCAACAAGAAAACCACCTACAAGGGCCCGACGAAGCAAGGCAGAAGACGAACATTAAGACAATTCAGTCCCAAAGGGCTTTAAGAACTGTCCATCATAGAGTCTCCCACTTGGTCCGTCAGATGTAAGCAAAAGAGGAAAGCGTAGTGTCCAACTGTAAAAGGGTTGAACACTAAACATGCAGTATGTCTTAAAATAGTAGGGTCATAACCTCTTTTAATAAAACGTTAAATGATTTTAGTAAAAACAGCAGAAAAATTACCATGACCCAAAATCTTAGGAAATTTGTAAAATATGATAAACAAGATCAACAAGGAAAGGCGGCGTTCAATGAACGCAACCCCCATATGACCTCGCAACAAGAACCAATGGCAAGGAGCCCAGGCGGACCCCAAACAAAAACAGGACAGGGCAAAGACAGAGCACGGACATAATCACATCGCCATAAAATATGATAAACAAGATCAACAAGGAAAGGCGGCGTTCAAAACCAGGCTGGCTAATCCCTTGTCGCAGAAGAGTTTTTAAATCACTATTGAACTTAGAAATTAAATCAAAGTTACGATTGTAAAATTTAGTAAAATATTTCCGTAATTTATGATAGCGGTAGCCCTGTTTTAGAAGCATGCTGTTAATAAAAATATCCCGCTCATTGAAATCCTTTACGTTGCTACAAGCTTAGGGTGAGCTATTAGTATCAAAGGGGGATGCTCCGTCGTCATGCGTCAACAATTGTCTTCTTCTCTGAAACTACTAAGCAGATTAACTTGAAAATTTGGTCTGTAGCATCCTTGTGACAGTCACACAGGAATTTGCTTTTGTCATTCCAATTGGCCTCTTTTATGGGTCAGCAGAGCTAAAAATAGAAAAACCTTTAAACATCGTTAAATGTCTATTTCTAGAGAACTAATGCACGCCCGTTTAACTCACAGCGAGGGAAAAATGTCCATCGGTAAAAATGTTGTGAGCAACTTCCGTTCCTCGTTGTGAGCACCCATCTTTGACGTGTGACACGATAAACAAGGTGAGTTTTTCATAATTTTTGAAGATTACAGACATTTATGTATAAATATCGGAATGCAGTTAGCTAGCGATGTGTTTTCCGAGTATGCACATGTAAAGATATCGCCTGTTGGTGGACAATTTGATGGAAATATCGTGCGACGCAGTCACTCGGGGTAGCTGGAAAACTGGAGACAACTTTCTCTTGGACCTAATTTAAACATTTGGAAACGTCGATTCTGGTGACGTTTTGTGTATTCTAAACGGAAAACAGATGCCCACAAGTCTTCAGCGTAAATTATTATCTGAAAGTCTTCGGTAGAAACGAAGATAACCCTTTTTTTGCTTTAAAATCCTCGTTGTGAGCACCCATAACCTCGTTGTGAGCAAAACAAGCGCAGTGCTTGTCTGGTTTTAATATGTTATTCAAATGGCAAAGAATACAATTTTCAATCTACCAAAAAAGCAATCAAAACGTTTTTTGTACATAGTTTTTTCTTTGCAATAGTTCTTCATTTTCTTTTTTTGAAAATTATTCTTCATATTCACAAGTCATCAGATTAACAGAAGAACTAATCAGTGGAGGTAAATCAGGTATTTTATTTCGTATACTCTAGTGTGGCACGAGTGGACATCACGGGGTGTTTATGAATATTTCAACAATTTCACAATCTGTGTGACACACACATACATGTGTTTATCCTGAGCTGAAGTGGTGCTTTGTCCTTTGATTTATGGACCAGATAGATTATTTGTTTTTGGACAATTAGATCTTCAATGTGAAGGTAATTAAAGGTCACGGTGAAATAAATATAGGTCAGTTGGAAGGTCTTGTCCAAAGGGGCATTGTGTCCAAATATGAATTAATTCCACTTACTTATAAAGAAGTTATGACCAATGTTAAAGTTTTTGGATGTTCTAGAAGGTCATTCACGGTACAAGGTAAAAAAAAATACAGATCAGTTTGAAGGTCTGGCCTAAAGGGGTGTTGTTTCAAAATATGAGTAGAGTCCGTATACTAATAAGGAAGTTATGACCAATTTTTTTAAGTTTTTGGACAATTTGACCTTCAAGGTGAAGGTCATTCAGGGGTCAAGGTCAAAAGAATATAGGATAGTTGAAAGAACCTTGTCCAAAGATGTGTTGTGCCTTAACATTATGCCAGGACATTATGGCCAATCTTAAATGTTTTTGGACAATTTGACCTTCAAGGTAAAGGCCATTCAGGGGTCAAGGTAAAAAATACAGGTCCGTAGTAAGGTGCTAAGGGATGTTGTGTTCAAATTTGAATCAAATCCGTTTACTAATAAGAAAGTTATGGCCATTGTTAAAGTTTTCGGACAGATTGACGGACTGACAGACGGACAGTTCAAAACTAATATGCCTCCCTTTGGGGTATGCACAACGTCTTGCAAAGAAATGTTGCTGTGCAAAAACGTTTTAATTGCTGTGGTAGATTGAAAATTATATTTTCACCATCTGAAATTACATATTAAAAACATACACGCACTGCGCTTGTCTTGCTCACAAACGAGGTTATGGTGCTCACAACGAGGATTAAAGCAAAAAAAGGGTATATCTTCGTTTCTACGAAGACTTTCAGATAATAATTTACGCTGAAGACTTGTGGGAATCTGTTTTAGGTTAGAATGCACAAAACGTCACCAGAATCGACGTTTTCAATGTTAAATTAGGTCCAAAGAGAAGTTGTCTCCAGCAGTTTTCCAGCTACCCCGAGTGACTGCGTCGCACGATATTTCCATCAAATTGTCCACCAACAGGCAATATCTTTACATGTGCATAGTTGCATACTCGGAAAACACATCGCTAGCTAACTGCATTTCGATATTTTTACATAAATGTCTGTAATATTCAAAAATTATGAAAAACTCACCTTGTTTATCGTGTCACACGTCAAAGATGGGTGCTCACAACGAGGAACGGAAGTTGCTCACAACATTTTTACCGATGGACATTTTTCACTCGTTGTGATAAAAGAGATGACTTTGACTTTTGTATAGTTAATTATCCACATTTAGATGGAGACGTACCCCATGCAACATCTTACGGGGTTTATGTTTCTCAGTTAATTAGATTCGCTAGAGCTTGTAGCAACGTAAAGGATTTCAACGAGCGGAATATTTTTATTACCAGCAAGCTTCTGAAACAGGGCTACCGCTATCATAAATTACGGAAATATTTTACTAAATTTTACAATCGTAACTTTGATTTAATTTCTAAATTCAATAGTGATTTAAAAAACTCTTCTGCGACAAGGGATTAGCCAGCCTAGTTTTTTATGGCGATGTTGATTTACAAACTTCGTAAGATTATGGGTCATGGTAATTTTTTCTGCTGTTTTTACTAAAATCATTAAAACGTTTTATTAAAAGAGGTTATGACCCTACTATTTTTAAGACATACTGCATGTTTAGTGTTCAACCCTTTTACAGTTGGACGTTGTTACGCTTTCCTCTT
Organism: Ruditapes philippinarum; assembly: GCF_026571515.1. Lineage (NCBI taxonomy): Eukaryota > Metazoa > Mollusca > Bivalvia > Venerida > Veneridae > Ruditapes > Ruditapes philippinarum. The sequence goes on from NW_026859852.1 coordinate 9,135, forward strand.
TTGATTGCATCTGACGGACCAAGTGGGAGACTCTATGATGGATAGTTCGTAAAGCCATTTGGGACTGATTTGTCTTAATGTTCGTCTTCTGCCTTGCTTCGTCGGGCCCTTGTAGGTGATTTTCTTGTTGCTCTGTCTTCCTTTAGGACATTGAGTACTTTTGTTATGGTCATTGGGTTTACTTTTATATGTTTCTACATGATCATTTTAGTGTTTTACTTATTTAACCTTTTGTAACCATGACAATTGTTAGAATTTCACTTGGCGGGGATTCATTTTATTTACACTGTCTCGTTTATAGGAACATGTTGGGGCTAAGAGCGAGGTTTGGTGCACCATTAACCGGTTTAAACTCCCCAGCAGTCATTATTATGCTGCTGACCGTTCCAAGGCGGCGCCCCTCTGTGTTCCTCAGATGTATGTCTTTTACTTGGGGACCATACGCCGCTTTTCATGAAATGGCACTACTGCGTCACATTGAATATGATAAACAAGATCAACAAGGAAAGGCGGCGTTCAATGAACGCAACCCCCATATGACCCAGCAACAAGAACCAATGGCAAGGAGCCCAGGCGGACCCCAAACAAATACAGGACAGGGCAAAGGCGGTTGAAGGTTCCATGATAACCGCCGTATGAACACATCTGCAGATGTTACTAAATTCAAAATTTTCACCATTTTCGTGTTTAATGTTTAATTTTAATTTAGAAACATCCGCAGATGTGTTCATACGGCGAAATATTGCAATTTGCAATTTATTTCAAAGGTTCATGAAAACGGCTTTGCAAGTGAAACAGTATGAATGACTTTTGGGTGCTGATTTTAATAGGGAGCTGAATGGATGGTAAACTTTTCTGTTTTTCTCTATTTTACAGGCTCTAGATTTTGTTGATGTCTGGTTTTCCGTAGATGTTGTTGATATGGCTAATACTGATGGCTTGCTGTGCAGTATATACTGTCAATGAATTTTTGCTGCAACCCCACAATGTTTGTTACATTAAAATTTTCTTAAATATTTTGCTATGCTTTTATTTTCAGGTCTTCTTTGATGCACTTTATGTTTTTTCCTGCACAACACACATGTCTTCGTAGGCATCCTGGAAAAAAGGTAATTCATATAAATAGGACTTTGATAAACCATTAAAGCTAATTTTCACTGCAGAGTATCTTTAACTAATCCTATGCCATTAAAATTGTTTCCGGTCTTAAAATGAATTAACTGTTTACAAACATATTTAATTTAGTATTTGAAATATGTATATCTTTAAACGATCATGTTACCACTTCTATTTCTTTTTTAGTTTTGATATTGTAAAAATATTTGAAAAAAAATATATAAGCAAAATAAAATACATGACGTATATTTTTAATTAAAAAACAACATCATTTCTAGCAAGAAAAATTGAAAATAAAAAAATGGGATACAAACCTGTCTACCTGGTTAAGAACCGAGTGACGGTCCATGATCGTAACCAATTAACTATCGAGGACTTTGTGTACATTTGCAGCAAAACAAATATTTTTTTTGTGTGTTCTAAGCTTACTTAGGGTTCATTTGCTCTTAAGGTACTGAGAGTACGAACCAAGTACATGCCAACAATCATAATATTTGCAAACTTTTAACTCCATTATAAATCTGTTATTCCAATCTCTAAAACTTTAAAAATATCATGTTAAACAACTCATGTGTTTGATAAATTAATTTCATTAACTTAATTTCAACAGATTTGTCTCATGACAAGTTTGGTTATATTTATTGTCTTGTTAAATTGTAAAAATCAATACCTATATCACTTTTTTTATTACATGTAATTTAAAGGTGAAATATATATTAGTAGACTGTGTTTAATATCGTAGTATATTCCTTATACGTGTTTAAATATTGGGAAATACCGATGTTGAAAAGTATAATACACATGACTTTAAATAAAAATTACGTAATATGTATAAAACATCTTCGCTATTTCCTGAAAAAGTACTTTCAAAGAACATTTTATGTCGAGCTGAACATCACATCAAATAAAAAACAAGAATCGTTTGAACCGGGTGATGCTCCCCGAGAAGGTTTTGGACACAGGAAAGTATAAAAAAAATCAACAAAGGGCAAAAACTCCAAAATTAGGCAAGGCGGAATTATGTTTTTTGCACTGCACTTCTATTCAATGAGATCTATTTATCTATGATATATGACCGCCTTCGTGGTCGAGGGGTTAGAGTCGATGACTTCTAATCCAGTTACCTCTCTGGCGTGGGTTCGATCCCCGGGAGATGTTTTGGTGTAGTTTAGCGCGGAGGAAGGTAATCTAGTACTGGTGTAACTCTCCAGGAACGATGGTTAGGAAACTACCCGCCTATATGACTGAAATACTGTTGGGAAAAGGCGTAAAATGAAACAAACAAACAATCTCTTATAGTTTCAGAGTTATGTCCCGGGTAAAATTCAAAGTGTTAAAATGAACAAAGGGCAATAACTCCAAAATTAGACAAGGCTTTGTTTAGGTTCTTTAAATATTGATGTTCTGGCCAATGATATCTATCTACCTACAAGGTTTCATGCTGATATCTCTAATAGATTTAGAGTAGTTCCTGACAAAAGCCAAAAAGTAAAAACAAACAAAGGGCAATAACTTCAAAATAAGGCAAAACAGATTTATGATTCTTTAGCACTGCACTTCTACCCAATAAGACCTATCTATAGGTCTACAAATTTCATGTTGACATCTCTCATAAGTTTAGAGTAATGTCCCGGACAACGTTCAAAGTGTCAAAATGAACAAAGGGCAATAACTCCAAAATAGGCAAGACAGAGCTACGGTTCTTGTGCACTACAATCCTACTCAATGAGATATATCTATCTGCAAAGTTTCGTGTTGATAACTCTTATAGTTTTAGAGTTATGTCCCGGACAAAGTGTCAAAATGAACAAAGGGCAATAACTCCAAAATAAGGCACGACAGAGTCTCGGTTATTGTGCACAACAAACCTACTCAATGAGATCTATCTATCTGCAAAGTTTCATGTTGATAACTTATAGTTTTATGGTTATGTCCCGGACAAAGTTCAAAGTGTCAAAATGAACAAAGGGCAATTAATCAAGTATAAAGCAAGTCAGAGTTACGGATTTTGTGCACTGCACATCTACTTAATGAGTTCTATCCACGTACAAAGTTTTATGTTGATACCTCTTATAGTTTTAGAGTTATGTCCCCGACAAAGTTCAAAGTGTAAAAATAAACAAAGGGAAATAATTCAAAAATTAGGCAAGGCAGAGTTACGGTTCTTGTGCACTGCACACCTATCTAGAGATCTATATACTTTCAAAGTTTCGTGTTGATACCTCTTGATGTTTCAAAGTTATGCCCCGGACAAGAAAAGCGGACGGACGGACAAGGCGGCGACTATATTTTTCGGGGAGCATAATGAAACAAGAAGAAGATATAAAAAGGCATTAAAATAGAAGTTATAAAAGAAGTACCAAAAACTTGTAGAAGAATGCTTCTTAATGAAACTGTCTAATGAGAGTTAGGAGAACATAAAAAAAGGCAAACCGTATGAGTATAATTTAATGGAAAAACCTAAATCCTGTATTTAAATTACAGATTATTAACGTAGCATCAGATAGCATCCTTAAATAAACATTATATTGTTGCATTGTATGTAACTGGCTAATTAATAACCAAGTATTTACTGGAAAAAAAACAATCCTTTTTAGATAAAAACCTTGTTTTATATAACAGTGTAGTTTACCTTTGTGCGGTTTTATTTTTTTGTCTTTTGTAGTTCAAAAGACATTTACATCATTTAGAACATGTATTTACTGAAGTTGTTTAAGCATGGCGTATTTACAGCAGCATTACGTATCGTAATAAACCTTTTTCATGAGTTGTCATCGTATATCATTCTTATTGTTAAAATAGATTTGCATTGCTTACATAAGTGTATGTCATGACATTTACCGAGGTAACACAACGCGCAATATTTGTAGTTTGCTTGTATCGACAAGTAACATCAAAGACCTGTTACAAAATGAAATAGAAATGGCATTATTTCACTGAGAGATCAAACAGTACAGTCGCGGCAATTGTCAATATCACTTTGTGATGAAGTCTTTCATGAATCGAGATTTAAATGTATCTGTGCACTCAAAATCAATTGTTCAAATACGTTATTCCTTCTTGAAGGTCTAACAGTATTGTAGTGATCTGAAATTTTCAACTATAACTGTAACATAACTGAACTGCATGAACTCAACTCCTTACCTTAATTGACTTGAACTTGAGAAATTACTTTTCTTCTAATCTTTAATAGTGAGGATATGTTGACATTTTCTAGCCATAAAACTTATAATGAGCTGTGTTTTACTAGAAATCAAAACACCAACCCATGTATACGGGTTATGAGCCAGATTTTATCTATCCTTTTTATCCAACATGTTTTCCTTGTTTATCCTCCATTTTCACGATGTGCAGCTCAATCTAACTTCTGAGGGGAATTGTCACTTTCACTCGTTACCTGTGATTATAAATCCTATTGTTATTGTTTGTAAATTATTTAAGTCACTGTTTTGCCAAGTAACAATGTTTAATTCCATGTATTTTTGTAGTTATGATCCGTTTTCTTAGAAAAACGTGCTCCCACTTTCGTTTCAAGATGCCATTTTGAACTGTTTCCGGTACGTTACTAAGGACGACCGGCTACAGCTAATTTATTGACGAAATTCTGCGATC